>NC_092153.1:67959129-68049129 GCF_045791955.1 Oncorhynchus clarkii lewisi
TTGTATCTGTAGTTTTTAGACTGTTTTGTTGTCAGTATATTTACATACACTGTGTGTACATTTAGAACTAATGAACATGTTTTAATGTTGACACATTTTCCCCGTTCATTGGAACACAACGCCATAATTGCTGCTCCTTATTCGTTTCTCCCAAGGTCGTTTATTTTGTTTGCTCCAGATTTGTATTCCCATTCTGACGTTCAACTTCCTCAGCCAAATGTTCTTATTCATCTCCTCCCTCTCCTCCTCCCTCTATCACACTGATAAAGGAAGTGCTGAGAGGAGAATCAGTAGAGCATTCTCTCTCTCTCTCCTGGGGACGACGGAGGGATGGGAGGAAGAAGGTGACTGAGAGAGGCAGTGAGCTAATTGGGTCCTTATCTCCCCCACTACGACTCCCTTCCCTCCCCCTGTCTAATCCTGGTGGGCTGCGGTTGTATGTGTGAGTACGGCTGGTTAGTCAAACACAACCAGGACATAATTGGGAAGAGGAGGATGACTTAACACCAAACTTATATTCTTTTGTGTTTTCCTCCATCGCTCCCTCCCTCGTTCCCACCGGTGCACTCAGCCTTTCCTCTGTCACAACAGAATATCCCGCCTTTCATTCAGTGGCAAGCATTCCAGTCCTCTCCCTCAATTTCACCAATCCCCCCTTCTTTCCCTTCCAACTAACAATTTGGGGATTTTCTCTATTTTCATAGCCATTGTTTCTGCTCTGCCCATTCAGGGTCTCTTTCTGCTATCTCTCCACTCCTCTCTCTCTCTCTCTCTCTCTCTCTCTCTCTCTCTTTTTTAATCTTCTTTCTCTCTCTTCCGTTCCCTCTCACCCTCTCTCCCCCCCCCCCCCCTCTCTTTCTTTCTCTCCTTTCTTCTCTCTCTAACTGTGCTGTGGGCTGTTGTTTGCAGATGGACGTGGTCTATACGTTCCAGACGGGTCAGGCTCCGGTGCCGGGGGCATTGAGACGCCAGCCCTCAGTGGTCAGCCAGCACAACGACGCCAAAACAGTCTCTAGCCCCACCCACGTAGGGCTTTCCTCTTCCTCCCTGTCTGCCAACTCTGCCGGGGCCCCGCCCCTTCCTACTCCTGCCGTCGCTGCTTCCTCCTCCACTGCAGGCAGTGAGTGAGCGGTCGCCATGGCGTCCCATTAACAACGAGCTGTCTTTTCTACCGCCTCCTCATTCTCCTCCAATCAGAATGCTGAATGATGCATGACTGACTGACTGTTTGAATGATTGGCCATCATTACCCCAACCACAGCCTGCCGATGCCTGCTGACTACCTTCTCTAACTAAGTCTCTAGCGTTTTCTCTGCCTCTCTATCTCATATTCTTGATTTATCTCTCTTCTACTCTTTCACTCATTAGCCCTCTCTCTCCCTCTATTGCACTCGTTTACTCACCCCTTGCTACTACACAGAAAAACTGTCCTGCTTCCTCGGTTCACTTTGCATCTCTCCTACGGCTTCTCCCAGTGCATCGTGGGGTTGGAGTTCTCCAAACTCCTAATATGATCTGCATGTATTAACCCTGGTGAGACATCTCAGTGAGGCCAGATCAACCTAAAGGAATAGGCAGGAAATAAATGGCCAAATCCATGTGATTCCTGACCCCAGGTGAGGCTAATCTCACACAGGGTAATATCTAAAATATATAAATCCATGTGATTCCTGACTCCAGACGAGGCTAATCTCACACAGGGTAATATCTAAAATGTTGAAATCCATGTGATTCCTGACCCCAGGTGAGGCTAATCTCGCACAGGGTAATATCTAAAATATATAAATCCATGTGATTCCTGACTCCAGACGAGGCTAATCTCACACAGGGTAATATCTAAAATATTTAAATCCATGTGATTCCTGACTCCAGGTGAGGCTAATCTCACACAGGGTAATATCTAAAATATTTATCCATGTGATTCCTGACTCCAGGTGAGGCTAATCTCACACAGGGTAATATCTAAAATATTTAAATCCATGTGATTCCTGACTCCAGACGAGGCTAATCTCACACAGGGTAATATCTAAAATATTTAAATCCATGTGATTCCTGACTCCAGACGAGGCTAATCTCACACAGGGTAATATCTAAAATATTGAAATCCATGTGATTCCTGACTCCAGACGAGGCTAATCTCACACAGGGTAATATCTAAAACATTTAAATCCATGTGATTCCTGACTCCAGACGAGGCTAATCTCACACAGGGTAATATCTAAAACATTTAAATCCATGTGATTCCTGACTCCAGACGAGGCTAATCTCACACAGGGTAATATCTAAAATATTGAAATCCATGTGATTCCTGACTCCAGACGAGGCTAATCTCACACAGGGTAATATCTAAAATATTTAAATCCATGTGATTCCTGACTCCAGACGAGGCTAATCTCACACAGGGTAATATCTAAAATATTTAAATCCATGTGACTCCTGACTCCAGACGAGAGTAATCTCACACAGGGTAATATCTAAAATATTTAAATCCATGTGATTCCTGACTCCAGACGAGGCTAATCTCACACAGGGTAATATCTAAAATATTTAAATCCATGTGATTCCTGACTCCAGGTGAGGCTAATCTCACACAGGGTAATATCTAAAATATTTAAATCCATGTGATTCCTGACTCCAGACGAGGCTAATCTCACACAGGGTAATATCTAAAATATTTAAATCCATGTGATTCCTGACTCCAGGTGAGGCTAATCTCACACAGGGTAATATCTAAAATATTTAAATCCATGTGATTCCTGCCCCCAGGTGAGGCTAATCTCACACAGGGTAATATCTAAAATATATAAATCCATGTGATTCCTGACTCCAGATGAGGCTAATCTCACACAGGGTAATATCTAAAATATATAAATCCATGTGATTCCTGACTCCAGACGAGGCTAATCTCACACAGGGTAATATCTAAAATATTTAAATCCATGTGATTCCTGACTCCAGACGAGGCTAATCTCACACAGGGTAATATCTAAAATATAGAAATCCATGTGATTCCTGACTCCAGACGAGGCTAATCTCACACAGGGTAATATCTAAAATATTGAAATCCATGTGATTCCTGACTCCAGGTGAGGCTAATCTCACACAGGGTAATATCTAAAATATTTATCCATGTGATTCCTGACTCCAGACGAGGCTAATCTCACACAGGGTAATATCTAAAATATTTAAATCCATGTGATTCCTGACTCCAGACGAGGCTAATCTCACACAGGGTAAGATCTAAAATATTTATCCATGTGATTCCTGACTCCAGGTGAGGCTAATCTCACACAGGGTAATATCTAAAATATTTAAATCCATGTGATTCCTGACTCCAGGTGAGGCTAATCTCACACAGGGTAATATCTAAAATATTGAAATCCATGTGATTCCTGACTCCAGGTGAGGCTAATCTCACACAGGGTAATATCTAAAATATTGAAATCCATGTGATTCCTGACTTCAGACGAGGCTAATCTCACACAGGGTAATATCTAAAACATTTAAATCCATGTGATTCCTGACTCCAGACTAGGCTAATCTCACACAGGGTAATATCTAAAATATTGAAATCCATGTGATTCCTGACTCCAGACGAGGCTAATCTCACACAGGGTAATATCTAAAATATAGAAATCCATGTGATTCCTGACTCCAGACGAGGCTAATCTCACACAGGGTAATATCTGAAATATTGAAATCCATGTGATTCCTGACTCCAGACGAGGCTAATCTCACACAGGGTAATATCTAAAATATTTAAATCCATGTGATTCCTGACTCCAGGCGAGGCTAATCTCACACAGGGTAATATCTAAAATATTTATCAATGTGATTCCTGACTCCAGACGAGGCTAATCTCACACAGGGTAATATCTAAAATATTTAAATCCATGTGATTCCTGACTCCAGACGAGGCTAATCTCACACAGGGTAATATCTAAAATATTTATCCATGTGATTCCTGACTCCAGGTGAGGCTAATCTCACACAGGGTAATATCTAAAATATTGAAATCCATGTGATTCCTGACTCCAGACGAGGCTAATCTCACACAGGGTAATATCTAAAATATTTAAATCCATGTGATTCCTGACTCCAGGCGAGGCTAATCTCACACAGGGTAATATCTAAAAATATTTAAATCCATGTTATTCCTGACTCCAGACGAGGCTAATCTCACACAGGGTAATATCTAAAATATTTAAATCCATGTGATTCCTGACTCCAGACGAGGCTAATCTCACACAGGGTAATATCTAAAATATTTAAATCCATGTGATTCCTGACCCCAGGTGAGGCTAATCTCACACAGGGTAATATCTAAAATATTTAAATCCATGTGATTCCTGACTCCAGACGAGGCTAATCTCACACAGGGTAATATCTAAAATATTTAAATCCATGTGATTCCTGACTCCAGACGAGGCTAATCTCACACAAGGTAATATCTAAAATATTTAAATCCATGTGATTCCTGACTCCAGACGAGGCTAATCTCACACAAGGTAATATCTAAAATATTTAAATCCATGTGATTCTTGACTCCAGACGAGGCTAATCTCACACAGGGTAATATCTCAAATATTTAAATCCATGTGATTCCTGACCCCAGGTGAGGCTAATCTCACACAGGGTAATATCTAAAATATATAAATCCATGTGATTCCTGACTCCAGACGAGGCTAATCTCACACAGGGTAATATCTAAAATATATAAATCCATGTGATTCCTGACTCCAGACGAGGCTAATCTCACACAGGGTAATATCTAAAATATTTAAATCCATGTGATTCCTGACTCCAGACGAGGCTAATCAAACACAGGGTAATATCTAAAATATTTAAATCCATGTGATTCCTGACTCCAGACGAGGCTAATCTCACACAGGGTAATATCTAAAACAGTTCAATCCTGCGGACAGGCTCTAATCTGAGATGCTGTTATGAGGCAGGGCCCAGGAGGTCTCACAAGGGTTAATAGTGAAGGGTTAGTTGTGTTTTCTAATGACATCACTCTCCATGTTCTGAGCTGCTTCTGCACTTTGTCTGTCTTTCTGTCGCAGGCTCGTGTGCGTGGTGTTAGTATTTGTCAGTCTTCTTTTCTTCTTCCAGTGGCTACATACTGTGACTTCAGAAAGCATGTCTTTCCTACCTTCTCTCCATCTGGCACTAAGTACACATAAGGAATCTTAAAGATCTAGTCCCGGTTCATTGGCTGATAGCTCAGCCATCTCCATGTCCATCTCCAGCCCTGAGAAAACATGTGTGGGAAAGGAGAGAGTTGGTGAATGTATGACTGTGTGAGTGATTCTGTGACTAGAAGTGATGTAGTCATCTGTATTATTAGTGTATAGACAGTCCATTAGCTCTGGTGATGGTGACGGACTGCAGTCGTAAGAGAGATGAGCTCAGTAGTGTGAGAGGAGAAGGTTGGGGGGATGGGGGTGTGACCTTGCCCTTTGCTAAGGGGAGGGATTGAGAGGAGAGAAAAGGGGGAGAGGGGTGCCGTTCCATGCATCACGACACCGCACTGCCTCTCCTTCCAGAGACACACACATGCCTTCTGCCCCGTCCTGAGAGACACACACATGCCTTCTGCCCCGTCCTGAGAGACACACACATGCCTTCTGCCCCGTCCTGAGAGACACACACATCCCCGTCCTGAGAGACACACACATCCCCGTCCTGAGAGACACACACATCCCCGTCCTGAGAGACACACACATCCCCGTCCTGAGAGACACACACATCCCCGTCCTGAGAGACACACACATCCCCGTCCTGAGAGAGACACACATCCCCGTCCTGAAACACACACATCCCCGTCCTGAGAGACACACACATCCCCGTCCTGAGAGACACACAAAAACAGACATAAACAAGAGAATTTAGAAACTCAGAAGCACACACCCAAAATACACACACACACTCTCTCACAGACTCCCTTTTCCCCATCCCTCAGAGAGCTGCAAGGAGATGTGAGTGCTGCAGGTTCTCTATTTCTCTCATTCCCTCTCTCCTTCTCTTTTTCTCTCATTCTCTCTCTCTCCTTCTCTTTTTCTCTCATTCTCTCTCTCTCCTTCTCCTTTTCTCTCATTCTCTCTCCTTTTCCTTTTCTCTCATTCCTCTCTCTCCTTCTCGTTTTCTCTCATTCTCTCTCTCTCCTTCTCTTTTTCTGTCATTCTCTCTCTCTCTCCTTCTCTTTTTCACTCATTCTCTCCCTCTCTCCTCCTTTTCTCATTCTCTCTCCTTCTCTTTTTCTCTCATTCTCTCTCTCTCCTTCTCTTTTTCTCTCATTCTCTCATTCTCTCTCTCTCCTTCTCTTTTTCTCTCATTCTCTCCCTCTCTCCTTCTCATTTTCACTCATTCTCTCTCTCTCCTCTTTTTCTCTCATTCTCTCTCTCTCCTTCTCTTTTTCTCTCATTCTCTCTCTCTCCTCCTTTTCACTCATTCTCTCCCTCTCTCCTTCTCCTTTTCACTCATTCTCTCTCTCCTCCTTTTCTCATTCTCTCTCCTTCTCTTTTTCTCTCATTCTCTCTCTCTCCTTCTCTTTTTCTCTCATTCTCTCATTCTCTCTCTCTCCTTCTCTTTTTCTCTCATTCTCTCCCTCTCTCCTTCTCATTTTCACTCATTCTCTCTCTCTCCTCTTTTTCTCTCATTCTCTCTCTCTCCTTCTCTTTTTCTCTCATTCTCTCTCTCTCTCCTCCTTTTCACTCATTCTCTCCCTCTCTCCTTCTCCTTTTCACTCATTCTCTCTCCTCCTTTTCTCTCATTCTCTCCCTCTCTCCTTCTCATTTTCACTCATTCTCTCCCTCTCCTTCTCTTTCTCTCTCATTCTCTCCCTCTCCTTCTCATTTTCACTCATTCTCTCCCTCTCTCCTTCTCCTTTTCTCTCATTCTCTCTCTTTCTCTCCTTCTCATTTTCACTCATTCTCTCCTTCTCATTTTCACTCATTCTCTCCCTCTCCTCCCATTTTCTCTCATTCTCTTCCTCTCTCCTCCCATCTTCTCTCATTCTCTCCCCCTCTCATTCTCCTTTTCACTCATTCTCTCCCTCTCTCCTTCTCCTTTTCACTCATTCTCTCCCTCTCTCCTTCTCCTTTTCACTCATTATCTCCCTCTCTCCTTCTCCTTTTCACTCATTCTCTCCCTCTCTCCTTTTCACTCATTCTCTCCCTCTCTCCTTCACCTTTTCACTCATTCTCTCCCTCTCTCCTTCTCCTTTTCACAAATTATCTCTCTCTCCTCCTTTTCACTCATTCTCTCCCTCTCTCCTTCTCATTTTCACTCATTCTCTCACTCTCTCCTCCTTTTCTCTCATTCTCTCTCTCTCTCCTTCTCTTTTTCACTCATTCTCTCTCTCTCTTTTTCTATCATTCTCTCTCTCTCCTTCTCCTTTTCTCTCATTCTCTCTCTCCTTCTCTTTTTCTCTCATTCTCTCTCTCTCCTTCCCTTTTTCACTCATTCTCTCCCTCTCTCCTTCTCCTTTTCACTCATTCTCTCCCTTTCTCCTTTTCACTCATTCTCTCCCTCTCCTCCCCATCCCTCAGAGAGCTGCAAGGAGATGTGAGTGCTGCAGGTTCTCTATTTCTCTCATTCCCTCTCTCCTTCTCTTTTTCTCTCATTCTCTCTCTCTCCTTCTCTTTTTCTCTCATTCTCTCTCTCTCCTTCTCCTTTTCTCTCATTCTCTCTCCTTTTCCTTTTCTCTCATTCCTCTCTCTCCTTCTCGTTTTCTCTCATTCTCTCTCTCTCCTTCTCTTTTTCTGTCATTCTCTCTCTCTCTCCTTCTCTTTTTCACTCATTCTCTCCCTCTCTCCTCCTTTTCTCATTCTCTCTCCTTCTCTTTTTCTCTCATTCTCTCTCTCTCCTTTTCTTTTTCTCTCATTCTCTCATTCTCTCTCTCCTTCTCTTTTTCTCTCATTCTCTCCCTCTCTCCTTCTCATTTTCACTCATTCTCTCTCTCTCCTCTTTTTCTCTCATTCTCTCTCTCTCCTTCTCTTTTTCTCTCATTCTCTCTCTCTCTCCTCCTTTTCACTCATTCTCTCCCTCTCTCCTTCTCCTTTTCACTCATTCTCTCTCTCCTCCTTTTCTCATTCTCTCTCCTTCTCTTTTTCTCTCATTCTCTCTCTCTCCTTCTCTTTTTCTCTCATTCTCTCATTCTCTCTCTCTCCTTCTCTTTTTCTCTCATTCTCTCCCTCTCTCCTTCTCATTTTCACTCATTCTCTCTCTCTCCTCTTTTTCTCTCATTCTCTCTCTCTCCTTCTCTTTTTCTCTCATTCTCTCTCTCTCTCCTCCTTTTCACTCATTCTCTCCCTCTCTCCTTCTCCTTTTCACTCATTCTCTCTCTCCTCCTTTTCTCTCATTCTCTCCCTCTCTCCTTCTCATTTTCACTCATTCTCTCCCTCTCCTTCTCTTTCTCTCTCATTCTCTCCCTCTCCTTCTCATTTTCACTCATTCTCTCCCTCTCTCCTTCTCCTTTTCTCTCATTCTCTCTCTTTCTCTCCTTCTCATTTTCACTCATTCTCTCCTTCTCATTTTCACTCATTCTCTCCCTCTCCTCCCATTTTCTCTCATTCTCTTCCTCTCTCCTCCCATCTTCTCTCATTCTCTCCCCCTCTCATTCTCCTTTTCACTCATTCTCTCCCTCTCTCCTTCTCCTTTTCACTCATTCTCTCCCTCTCTCCTTCTCCTTTTCACTCATTATCTCCCTCTCTCCTTCTCCTTTTCACTCATTCTCTCCCTCTCTCCTTTTCACTCATTCTCTCCCTCTCTCCTTCACCTTTTCACTCATTCTCTCCCTCTCTCCTTCTCCTTTTCACAAATTATCTCTCTCTCCTCCTTTTCACTCATTCTCTCCCTCTCTCCTTCTCATTTTCACTCATTCTCTCCTCCTTTTCTCTCATTCTCTCTCTCTCTCCTTCTCTTTTTCACTCATTCTCTCTCTCTCTTTTTCTATCATTCTCTCTCTCTCCTTCTCCTTTTCTCTCATTCTCTCTCTCCTTCTCTTTTTCTCTCATTCTCTCTCTCTCCTTCCCTTTTTCACTCATTCTCTCCCTCTCTCCTTCTCCTTTTCACTCATTCTCTCCCTTTCTCCTTTTCACTCATTCTCTCCCTCTCCTCCCATTTTCTCTCATTCTCTCCCTCTCCTCCCATTTTCTCTCAATCTCTCCCTCTCCTCCCATTTTCTCTCATTCTCTCCCTCTCTCCTTCTCCTTTTCACTCATTCTCTCCCTCTTTCCTTCTCCTTTTCACTCATTCTCTCCCTCTCCTTATCATTTGATCTCATTCTCTCTCTCTCCTTCTCTTTTTCTCTCATTCTCTCTCTCTCCTTCTCCTTTTCACTCATTCTCTCTCTCCTTCTCCTTTTCACTCATTCTCTCTCTCTCCTTCTCTTTTTCTCTCATTATCTCTCTCTCCTTCTCTTTTTCTCTCATTCTCTCTCTCTCCTTCTCTTTTTCTCTCATTCTCTCTCTCTCCTTCTCTTTTTCTCTCATTCTCTCTCTCTCCTTCTCCTTTTCTCTCATTCTCTCTCTCTCCTTCTCATTTTCACTCATTCTCTCCCTCTCCTCCCATTTTCTCTCATTCTCATCCTCTCATCTTCTCTCATTCTCTCCCTCTCTCCTTCTCCTTTTCACTCATTCTCTCCCTCTCTCCTTCCCTCTTCTCTCATTCCTTCATACATCCAGTCCTCATGCTAAAGTTGCCCCCTAACTCATAAGTATGGATGATGCACCCTCTATCTTGCTTCTCTACTTCACATGCAGCGCTCTTTCTCGTTCTTTTTCTCTTTCTCGTTCTTTTTCTCTTTCTCGTTCTTTTTTCTCTTTCTCGTTCTTTTTCTCTTTCTCGTTCTTTTTTCTCTTTCTCGTTCATTTTTCTCTTTCTCGTTCTTTTTCTCTTTCTCGTTGCCCATTTTCTTTTTATCTCTATCAGAAGTATATTTTTATCCTGTCCTCCCTCAGTCCACTCTCTTCTCCTTCTCACTCCTTTCTCTCTGCCTCCCTCTCTCTCCTCCCTCAGTATTCTCTCTTCTCCTTCTCACTCCTTTCTCTCTGCCTCCCTCTCTCTCCTCCCTCAGTCCACTCTCTTCTCCTTCTCACTCCTTTCTCTCTGCCTCCCTCTCTCTCCTCCCTCAGTATTCTCTCTTCTCCTTCTCACTCCTTTCTCTCTGCCTCCCTCTCTCTCCTCCCTCAGTATTCTCTCTTCTCCTTCTCACTCCTTTCTCTCTGCCTCCCTCTCTCTCCTCCCTCAGTATTCTCTCTTCTCCTTCTCACTCCTTTCTCTCTGCCTCCCTCTCTCTCCTCCCTCAGTATTCTCTCTTCTCCTTCTCACTCCTTTCTCTCTGCCTCCCTCTCTCTCCTCCCTCAGTATTCTCTCTTCTCCTTCTCACTCCTTTCTCTCTGCCTCCCTCTCTCTCCTCCCTCAGTATTCTCTCTTCTCCTTCTCACTCCTTTCTCTCTGCCTCCCTCTCTCTCCTCCCTCAGTATTCTCTCTTCTCCTTCTCACTCCTTTCTCTCTGCCTCCCTCTCTCTCCTCCCTCAGTATTCTCTCTTCTCCTTCTCACTCCTTTCTCTCTGCCCCCCTCTCTCTCCTCCCTCAGTCCTCTCTCTTCTCCTTCTCACTCCTTTCTCTCTGCCTCCCTCTCTCCCCTCCCTCAGTATTCTCTCTTCTCCTTCTCACTCCTTTCTCTCTGCTTCCCTCTCTCTCCTCCCTCAGTATTCTCTCTTCTCCTTCTCACTCCTTTCTCTCTGCCTCCCTCTCTCTCCTCCCTCAGTATTCTCTCTTCTCCTTCTCACTCCTTTCTCTCTGCCTCCCTCTCTCTCCTCCCTCAGTATTCTCTCTTCTCCTTCTCACTCCTTTCTCTCTGCCTCCCTCTCACTCCTTTCTTTCTGCCTCCCTCTCTCTCCTCCCTCAGTCCTCTCTCTTCTCCCTCTCACTCCTTTCTCTCTGCCTCCCTCTCACTCCTTTCTCTCTGCCTCCCTCTCTCTCCTCCCTCAGTCCTCTCTCTTCTCCCTATCTCCTTTCTCTCTGCCTCCTCTATCTCCTCCCTCAGTCCTCTCTCTTCTCCCTCTCACTCCTTTCTCTCTGCATCCCTCTCTCTCCTCCCTCAGTCCTCTCTCTCCTCCCTCAATCCTCTCTCTTCTCCCTCTCTCTTCTCCCTCTCTCTCCTTCCTCTCTCCTCTCTCTTCTCCCTCTCACTCCTTCCTCTCTCCTCTCTCTTCTCCCTCTCACTCCTTTCTCTCTGCCTCCCTCTCTCTCCTCCCTCAGTCCTCTTTCTTCTCCCTCTCACTCCTTTCTCTCTGCCTCCCTCTCTCTCCTCCCTCAGTATTCTCTCTTCTCCTTCTCACTCCTTTCTCTCTGCCTCCCTCTCACTCCTTTCTTTCTGCCTCCCTCTCTCTCCTCCCTCAGTCCACTCTCTTCTCCCTCTCACTCCTTTCTCTCTGCCTCCCTCTCTCTCCTCCCTCAGTCCTCTCTCTCCTCCCTCAGTCCTCTCTCTTCTCCCTCTCTCTCCTTTCTCTCTGCCTCCCTCTCACTCCTTTCTCTCTGCCTCCCTCTCTCTCCTCCCTCAGTCCTCTCTCTTCTCCCTCTCTCCTTTCTCTCTGCCTCCCTCTCTCTCCTCCCTCAGTATTCTCTCTTCTCCTTCTCACTCCTTTCTCTCTGCCTCCCTCTCTCTCCTCCCTCAGTCCTCTCTCTTCTCCTTCTCACTCCTTTCTCTCTGCCTCCCTCTCTCTCCTCCCTCAGTATTCTCTCTCTCCTTCTCACTCCTTTCTCTCTGCCCCCCTCTCTCTCCTCCCTCAGTATTCTCTCTTCTCCTTCTCACTCCTTTCTCTCTGCCTCCCTCTCTCTCCTCCCTCAGTATTCTCTCTTCTCCTTCTCACTCCTTTCTCTCTGCCTCCCTCTCTCTCCTCCCTCAGTATTCTCTCTCTCCTTCTCACTCCTTTCTCTCTGCCCCCCTCTCTCTCCTCCCTCAGTATTCTCTCTTCTCCTTCTCACTCCTTTCTCTCTGCCTCCCTCTCTCTCCTCCCTCAGTATTCTCTCTTCTCCTTCTCACTCCTTTCTCTCTGCCTCCCTCTCTCTCCTCCCTCAGTCCTCTCTCTTCTCCTTCTCACTCCTTTCTCTCTGCCTCCCTCTCTCTCCTCCCTCAGTCCTCTCTCTTCTCCCTCTCACTCCTTTCTCTCTGCCTCCCTCTCTCTCCTCCCTCAGTATTCTCTCTTCTCCTTCTCACTCCTTTCTCTCTGCCTCCCTCTCACTCCTTTCTTTCTGCCTCCCTCTCTCTCCTCCCTCAGTCCACTCTCTTCTCCCTCTCACTCCTTTCTCTCTGCCTCCCTCTCTCTCCTCCCTCAGTCCTCTCTCTTCTCCCTCTCTCTCCTTTCTCTCTGCCTCCCTCTCACTCCTTTCTCTCTGCCTCCCTCTCTCTCCTCCCTCAGTCCTCTCTCTTCTCCCTCTCTCCTTTCTCTCTGCCTCCCTCTCTCTCCTCCCTCAGTCCTCTCTCTTCTCCCTCTCTCCTTTCTCTCTGCCTCCCTCTCTCTCCTCCCTCAGTATTCTCTCTTCTCCTTCTCACTCCTTTCTCTCTGCCTCCCTCTCTCTCCTCCCTCAGTCCTCTCTCTTCTCCTTCTCACTCCTTTCTCTCTGCCTCCCTCTCTCTCCTCCCTCAGTATTCTCTCTTCTCCTTCTCACTCCTTTCTTTGCCTCCCTCTCACTCCTTTCTCTCTGCCTCCCTCTCTCTCCTCCCTCAGTCCTCTCTCTTCTCCCTATCTCCTTTCTCTCTGCCTCCTCTCTCTCCTCCCTCAGTCCTCTCTCTTCTCCCTCTCACTCCTTTCTCTCTGCATCCCTCTCTCTCCTCCCTCAGTCCTCTCTCTCCTCCCTCAGTATTCTCTCTTCTCCTTCTCACTCCTTTCTCTCTGCCTCCCTCTCTCTCCTCCCTCAGTATTCTCTCTTCTCCTTCTCACTCCTTTCTCTCTGCCTCCCTCTCTCTCCTCCCTCAGTATTCTCTCTTCTCCTTCTCACTCCTTTCTCTCTGCCTCCCTCTCTCTCCTCCCTCAGTATTCTCTCTTCTCCTTCTCACTCCTTTCTCTCTGCCTCCCTCTCTCTCCTCCCTCAGTATTCTCTCTTCTCCTTCTCACTCCTTTCACTCTGCCTCCCTCTCTCTCCTCCCTCAGTATTCTCTCTTCTCCTTCTCACTCCTTTCTCTCTGCCTCCCTCTCTCTCCTCCCTCAGTATTCTCTCTTCTCCTTCTCACTCCTTTCTCTCTGCCTCCCTCTCTCTCCTCCCTCAGTATTCTCTCTTCTCCTTCTCACTCCTTTCTCTCTGCCTCCCTCTCTCTCCTCCCTCAGTCCTCTCTCTTCTCCTTCTCACTCCTTTCTCTCTGCCTCCCTCTCTCTCCTCCCTCAGTATTCTCTCTTCTCCTTCTCACTCCTTTCTCTCTGCCTCCCTCTCTCTCCTCCCTCAGTATTCGCTCTTCTCCTTCTCACTCCTTTCTCTCTGCCTCCCTCTCTCTCCTCCCTCAGTATTCTCTCTTCTCCTTCTCACTCCTTTCTCTCTGCCTCCCTCTCTCTCCTCCCTCAGTATTCTCTCTTCTCCTTCTCACTCCTTTCTCTCTGCCTCCCTCTCTCTCCTCCCTCAGTATTCTCTCTTCTCCTTCTCACTCCTTTCTCTCTGCCTCCCTCTCACTCCTTTCTTTCTGCCTCCCTCTCTCTCCTCCCTCAGTCCTCTCTCTTCTCCCTCTCTCTCCTTTCTCTCTGCCTCCCTCTCACTCCTTTCTCTCTGCCTCCCTCTCTCTCCTCCCTCAGTCCTCTCTCTTCTCCCTATCTCCTTTCTCTCTGCCTCCTCTATCTCCTCCCTCAGTCCTCTCTCTTCTCCCTCTTACTCCTTTCTCTCTGCATCCCTCTCTCTCCTCCCTCAGTCCTCTCTCCCCTCCCTCAGTCCTCTCTCTTCTCCCTCTCTCTTCTCCCTCTCTCTCCTTCCTCTCTCCTCTCTCTTCTCTCTCTCACTCCTTCCTCTCTCCTCTCTCTTCTCCCTCTCACTCCTTTCTCTCTGCCTCCCTCTCTCTCCTCCCTCAGTCCTCTCTCTTCTCCCTCTCACTCCTTTCTCTCTGCCTCCCTCTCTCTCCTCCCTCAGTATTCTCTCTTCTCCTTCTCACTCCTTTCTCTCTGCCTCCCTCTCACTCCTTTCTTTCTGCCTCCCTCTCTCTCCTCCCTCAGTCCTCTCTCTTCTCCCTCTCTCTCCTTTCTCTCTGCCTCCCTCTCACTCCTTTCTCTCTGCCTCCCTCTCTCTCCTCCCTCAGTCCACTCTCTTCTCCCTCTCACTCCTTTCTCTCTGCCTCCTTCTCTCTCCTCCCTCAGTCCTCTCTCTCCTCCCTCAGTCCTCTCTCTTCTCCCTCTCTCTCCTTTCTCTCTGCCTCCCTCTCACTCCTTTCTCTCTGCCTCCCTCTCTCTCCTCCCTCAGTCCTCTCTCTTCTCCCTCTCACTCCTTTCTCTCTGCATCCCTCTCTCTCCTCCCTCAGTCCTCTCTCTCCTCCCTCAGTCCTCTCTCTCCTCCCTCAGTCCTCTCTCTTCTCCCTCTCTCTTCTCCCTCTCTCTCCTTCCTCTCTCTTCTCCCTCTCACTCCTTTCTCTCTGCCTCCCTCTCTCTCCTCCCTCAGTCCTCTCTCTTCTCCCTCTCACTCCTTTCTCTCTGCCTCCCTCTCTCTCCTCCCTCAGTCCTCTCTCTTCTCCCTATCACTCCTTTCTCTCTGCCTCCCTCTCACGCCTTTCTCTCTGCCTCCCTCTCTCTCCTCCCTCATTCCTCTCTCTTCTCTCTCTCACTCCTTTCTCTCTGCCTCCCTCTCACTCCTTTCTCTCTGCCTCCCTCTCTCTCCTCCCTCAGTCCTCTCTCTTCTCCCTCTCACTCCTTTCTCTCTGCCTCCCTCTCACTCCTTTCTCTCTGCCTCCCTCTCTCTCCTCCCTCAGTCCTCTCTCTTCTCCCTCAGTCCTCTCTCTTCTCCCTCTCACTCCTTTCTCTCTGCCTCCCTCTCTCTCCTCCCTCAGTCCTCTCTCTTCTCCCTCTCACTCCTTTCTCTCTGCCTCCCTCTCTCTCCTCCCTCTGTCTCCCTTTCTCAGTCCCTCAATCTCCTTCCTCCCTCTCACTCCTACCTCTCAATCCTCCCCCTCTCTGTCCCCCTCTCTCAGTCCCTTTCTCCCCTCCCTATCTGTCCCTCTCTCTCCTCCCTCTCTCTCAGTCCCGCTATTCAGGGACAACTTATCCCTCAGTATGTTCTTTTTTTTTAGGCTTGGCAAGCGACCCCAGTGCTGACTTATTCCTCCATGACAGCATGCTCTCTCACTAAAAGAGATTTATAGAGAAAAAAGATAGCCATATTTCTCCGACAGTTTTTTTATATAAAAAGGGTTATGGATGCCTGTGGTACATTGGTGTATCTTGGCATCCACCAAAACACTCACATGAGAGGAACACAGAGATCAGATGGATATGAGAGGACTTTGAGACATAGAAAAACACGCAAAAATACACACACACACATACCGACATGTACATTACGCACATACAAACACACATACACAGACAGACACAAGACGACTTAGAAACACAGAGCAGTACACACACAAAAATATTCAAGCACACACACACACACGTACACACATATATGAGGACTTAAAACCCTGGGCTTAAAGAGGCGGAGTTGCAGTCATTCATCACACACTGAAGTTCTGGAGGGAAGGAAGAGGTGCATGCAATGAATTTACAAAGCTGACTAAAGTCTGAGAAAACTCAGCTCTGATGTTTTCTCTCATACTGTTCTCCATGTTTCACTCCTTTATCTCTTGCTCAGAACCTTTGTTGCTTCTCTCTCTGCTGTATATTTCCATCCTATCCCAATCATCTGTCTGTCTTTCCTCTCCTCTGTGTCCCTCTCTTCTCCTCTCATGACTATCGCCATTCTGACTACAGGGTAACAACAGACCAAAGGAGTGAATCGGACCAGTAGTTGTGTGGGTGTGTGGGTGTGTGTGTTTCCTCCTGGCATGGAAATGCTTTTGTTTGACATCACAATGCTCTCTCAAACACACACACACACACACACACACACACACACACACACACGGCCAGAGAAGCCTGCCTGGAATAAGTATAAACACAGAAGATGGAAGCTGATTGGATAGGCTACATACAGCCCACCAAAATTGAGCTTATTTCTCTTCATAATAATAAGCATCATCAAGCCAAAGAAGACTGTGGAAATGTAAATGGTTGGATTTGACCCTTTCACCCTTTCACTTACTCACTCTGTTACTCACTCTCTGTTACTCACTCTCTGTTACTCACTCTCTAACTTACTCACTCTCTGTTACTCACTCTCTGTTACTCACTCTCTGTTACTCACTCGCTCAGTTACCCACTCTCTGTTACTCACTCTCTGTTACTCACTCTCTGTTACTCACTCTCTGTTACTCACTCTCTCACTTACTCACTCTCTCAGTTACTCACTCTCTGTTACTCACTCTCTGTTACTCACTCTCTGTTACTCACTCTCTGTTACTCACTCTCTCACTTACTCACTCTCTCACTTACTCACTCTCTCACTTACTCACTCTCTCACTTACTCACTCTCTGTTACTCACTCTCTGTTACTCACTCTCTGTTACTCACTCTCTCAGTTACTCACTCTCTCAGTTACTCACTCTCTCAGTTACTCACTCTCTCAGTTACTCACTCTCTGTTACTCACTCTCTGTTACTCACTCTGTTACTCACTCGCTCAGTTACTCACTCTCTGTTACTCACTCTCTGTTACTCACTCTCTGTTACTCACTCTCTCAGTTACTCACTCTCTGTTACTCACTCTCTGTTACTCACTCTCTGTTACTCACTCTCTGTTACTCACTCTCAGTTACTCACTCTCTCTGTTACTCACTCTCTGTTACTCACTCTCTGTTACTCACTCTCTGTTACTCACTCTCTGTTACTCACTCTCTGTTACTCTCTGTTACTCACTCTCTGTTACTCACTCTCTCACTTACTCACTCTCTCAGTTACTCACTCTCTCAGTTACTCACTCTGTTACTCACTCTCTGTTACTCACTCTCTGTTACTCACTCTCTGTTACTCACTCTCTCACTTACTCACTCTCTAAGTTACTCACTCTCTCAGTTACTCACTCTCTGTTACTCACTCTCTGTTACTCACTCTCTGTTACTCACTCTCTCAGTTACTCACTCTCTGTTACTCACTCTCTGTTACTCACTCTCTGTTACTCACTCTCTGTTACTCACTCTCTGTTACTCACTCTCTGTTACTCACTCTCTCACTTACTCACTCTCTCACTTACTCACTCTCTGTTACTCACTCTCTGTTACTCACTCTCTGTTACTCACTCTCTCAGTTACTCACTCTCTGTTACTCACTCTCTGTTACTCACTCTCTGTTACTCACTCTCTCACTTACTCACTCTCTCACTTACTCACTCTCTCAGTTACTCACTCTCAGTTACTCACTCTCTGTTACTCACTCTCAGTTACTCACTCTCTCTGTTACTCACTCTCTCTGTTACTCACTCTCTGTTACTCACTCTCTGTTACTCACTCTCTGTTACTCACTCTCTGTTACTCACTCTGTTACTCACTCTCTGTTACTCACTCTCTGTTACTCACTCTCTGTTACTCACTCTCTCAGTTACTCACTCTCTCTGTTACTCACTCTCTCTGTTACTCACTCTCTGTTACTCACTCTCTGTTACTCACTCTCTCACTTACTCACTCTCTGTTACTCACTCTCTGTTACTCACTCTCTGTTACTCACTCTCTGTTACTCACTCTCTCACTTACTCACTCTCTCAGTTACTCACTCTGTTACTCACTCTCTGTTACTCACTCTCTGTTACTCACTCTCTCACTTACTCACTCTCTAAGTTACTCACTCTCTCAGTTACTCACTCTCTGTTACTCACTCTCTGTTACTCACTCTCTGTTACTCACTCTCAGTTACTCACTCTCTCAGTTACTCACTCTCTGTTACTCACTCGCTGTTACTCACTCTCTGTTACTCACTCTCTGTTACTCACTCTCTGTTACTCACTCTCTCACTTACTCACTCTCTCACTTACTCACTCTCTGTTACTCACTCTCTGTTACTCACTCTCTGTTACTCACTCTCTGTTACTCACTCTCTCAGTTACTCACTCTCTGTTACTCACTCTCTGTTACTCACTCTCTGTTACTCACTCTCTGTTACTCACTCTCTCACTTACTCACTCTCTCACTTACTCACTCTCTCAGTTACTCACTCTCTGTTACTCACTCTCAGTTACTCACTCTCTCTGTTACTCACTCTCTCTGTTACTCACTCTCTCTGTTACTCACTCTCTGTTACTCACTCTCTGTTACTCACTCTCTGTTACTCACTCTCTGTTACTCACTCTCAGTTACTCACTCTCTGTTACTCACTCTCTGTTACTCACTCTCAGTTACTCACTCTCTCTGTTACTCACTCTCTCTGTTACTCACTCTCTGTTACTCACTCTCTCACTTACTCACTCTCTGTTACTCACTCTCTGTTACTCACTCTCTGTTACTCACTCTCTGTTACTCACTCTCTATTACTCACTCTCTGTTACTCACTCTCTGTTACTCACTCTCTGTTACTCACTCTCTCACTTACTCACTCTCTCAGTTACTCACTCTCTCAGTTACTCACTCTCAGTTACTCACTCTCTGTTACTCACTCTCAGTTACTCACTCTCTCAGTTACTCACTCTCTGTTACTCACTCTCTGTTACTCACTCTCTGTTACTCACTCTCTGTTACTCACTCTCTCTGTTACTCACTCTCTGTTACTCACTCTCTGTTACTCACTCTCTGTTACTCACTCTCTGTTACTCACTCTCTCTGTTACTCACTCTCTGTTACTCACTCTCTCTGTTACTCACTCTCTGTTACTCACTCTCTGTTACTCACTCTCTGTTACTCACTCTCTGTTACTCACTCTCTCTGTTACTCACTCTCAGTTACTCACTCTGTTACTCACTCTCTGTTACTCACTCTCAGTTATTTACTCTCTCAGTTACTCACTCTCTGTTACTCACTCTCTGTTACTCACTCTCTGTTACTCACTCTCTGTTACTCACTCTCTCTGTTACTCACTCTCTGTTACTCACTCTCTGTTACTCACTCTCTCGGTTACTCACTCTCTGTTACTCACTCTCTCAGTTACTCACTCTGTTACTCACTCTCTGTTACTCACTCTCTGTTACTCACTCTCTGTTACTCACTCTCTCAGTTACTCACTCTCTGTTACTCACTCTCTGTTACTCACTCTCTGTTACTCACTCTCTGTTACTCGCTCTCTGTTACTCACTCTCAGTTACTCACTCTCTCAGTTACTCACTCTCTGTTACTCACTCTCTGTTACTTACTCTCTGTTACTCACTCTCTCAGTTACTCACTCTCTCAGTTACGCACTCTCTGTTACTCACTCTCTGTTACTCACTCTCTGCTACTCACTCTCTGCTACTCACGCTCTGTTACTCACTCTCTGTTACTCACTCTCACTTACTCACTCTCTGTTACTCACTCTCACTTACTCACTCTCTGTTACTCACTCTCACTTACTCACTCTCTCAGTTACTCACTCTCTTGTTACTCACTCTCTGTTACTCACTCTCTGTTACTCACTCTCAGTTACTCACTCTCTGTTACTCACTCTCTGTTACTCACTCTCTGTTACTCACTCTCTCAGTTACTCACTCTCTCTGTTACTCACTCTCTCTGTTACTCACTCTCTGTTACTCACTCTCTGTTACTCACTCTCTCACTTACTCACTCTCTGTTACTCACTCTCTGTTACTCACTCTCTGTTACTCACTCTCTGTTACTCACTCTCTCACTTACTCACTCTCTCAGTTACTCACTCTGTTACTCACTCTCTGTTACTCACTCTCTGTTACTCACTCTCTCACTTACTCACTCTCTAAGTTACTCACTCTCTCAGTTACTCACTCTCTGTTACTCACTCTCTGTTACTCACTCTCTGTTACTCACTCTCAGTTACTCACTCTCTCAGTTACTCACTCTCTGTTACTCACTCGCTGTTACTCACTCTCTGTTACTCACTCTCTGTTACTCACTCTCTGTTACTCACTCTCTCACTTACTCACTCTCTCACTTACTCACTCTCTGTTACTCACTCTCTGTTACTCACTCTCTGTTACTCACTCTCTTTTACTCACTCTCTCAGTTACTCACTCTCTGTTACTCACTCTCTGTTACTCACTCTCTGTTACTCACTCTCTCACTTACTCACTCTCTCACTTACTCACTCTCTCAGTTACTCACTCTCTGTTACTCACTCTCAGTTACTCACTCTCTCTGTTACTCACTCTCTCTGTTACTCACTCTCTCTGTTACTCACTCTCTGTTACTCACTCTCTGTTACTCACTCTCTGTTACTCACTCTCTGTTACTCACTCTCAGTTACTCACTCTCTGTTACTCACTCTCTGTTACTCACTCTCAGTTACTCACTCTCTCTGTTACTCACTCTCTCTGTTACTCACTCTCTGTTACTCACTCTCTCACTTACTCACTCTCTGTTACTCACTCTCTGTTACTCACTCTCTGTTACTCACTCTCTGTTACTCACTCTCTATTACTCACTCTCTGTTACTCACTCTCTGTTACTCACTCTCTGTTACTCACTCTCTCACTTACTCACTCTCTCAGTTACTCACTCTCTCAGTTACTCACTCTCAGTTACTCACTCTCTGTTACTCACTCTCAGTTACTCACTCTCTCAGTTACTCACTCTCTGTTACTCACTCTCTGTTACTCACTCTCTGTTACTCACTCTCTGTTACTCACTCTCTCTGTTACTCACTCTCTGTTACTCACTCTCTGTTACTCACTCTCTGTTACTCACTCTCTCTGTTACTCACTCTCTGTTACTCACTCTCTCTGTTACTCACTCTCTGTTACTCACTCTCTGTTACTCACTCTCTGTTACTCACTCTCTGTTACTCACTCTCTCTGTTACTCACTCTCAGTTACTCACTCTGTTACTCACTCTCTGTTACTCACTCTCAGTTATTTACTCTCTCAGTTACTCACTCTCTGTTACTCACTCTCTGTTACTCACTCTCTGTTACTCACTCTCTGTTACTCACTCTCTCTGTTACTCACTCTCTGTTACTCACTCTCTGTTACTCACTCTCTCAGTTACTCACTCTCTGTTACTCACTCTCTCAGTTACTCACTCTGTTACTCACTCTCTGTTACTCACTCTCTGTTACTCACTCTCTGTTACTCACTCTCTCAGTTACTCACTCTCTGTTACTCACTCTCTGTTACTCACTCTCTGTTACTCACTCTCTGTTACTCGCTCTCTGTTACTCACTCTCAGTTACTCACTCTCTCAGTTACTCACTCTCTGTTACTCACTCTCTGTTACTTACTCTCTGTTACTCACTCTCTCAGTTACTCACTCTCTCAGTTACGCACTCTCTGTTACTCACTCTCTGTTACTCACTCTCTGCTACTCACTCTCTGCTACTCACGCTCTGTTACTCACTCTCTGTTACTCACTCTCACTTACTCACTCTCTGTTACTCACTCTCACTTACTCACTCTCTGTTACTCACTCTCACTTACTCACTCTCTCAGTTACTCACTCTCTTGTTACTCACTCTCTGTTACTCACTCTCTGTTACTCACTCTCACTTACTCACTCTCACTTACTCACTCTCTGTTACTCACTCTCACTTACTCACTCTCTCAGTTACTCACTCTCTGTTACTCACTCTCTGTTACTCACTCTCTGTTACTCACTCTCACTTACTCACTCTCTCAGTTACTCACTCTGTTACTCACTCTCTGTTACTCACTCTCTGTTACTCACTCTCAGTTACTCACTCTCTCAGTTACTCACTCTCTGTTACTCACTCTCTGTTACTCACTCTCTGTTACTCACTCTCTGTTACTCACTCTCTGTTACTCACTCTCTGTTACTCACTCTCTGTTACTCACTCTCTCTGTTACTCACTCTCTGTTACTCACTCTCTCTGTTACTCACTCTCAGTTACTCACTTTCTGTTACTCACTCTCTGTTACTCACTCTCAGTTATTTACTCTCTCAGTTACTCACTCTCTGTTACTCACTCTCTGTTACTCACTCTCTGTTACTCACTCTCTGTTACTCACTCTCTCTGTTACTCACTCTCTGTTACTCACTCTCTGTTACTCACTCTCTGTTACTCACTCTCACAGTTACTCACTCTCTGTTACTCACTCTCTCAGTTACTCACTCTCTGTTACTCACTCTCTGTTACTCACTCTCTGTTACTCGCTCTCTGTTACTCACTCTCAGTTACTCACTCTCAGTTACTCACTCTCTGTTACTCACTCTCTGTTACTCACTCTCTGTTACTTACTCTCTGTTACTCACTCTCTCTGTTACTCACTCTCTCTGTTACTCACTCTCTCAGTTACTCACTCTCTCAGTTACGCACTCTCTGCTACTCACTCTCTGCTACTCACTCTCTGTTACTCACTCTCTGTTACTCACTCTCTGTTACTCACTCTCACTTACTCACTCTCTGTTACTCACTCTCACTTACTCACTCTCTGTTACTCACTCTCACTTACTCACTCTCTCAGTTACTCACTCTCTGTTACTCACTCTCTGTTACTCACTCTCTGTTACTCACTCTCACTTACTCACTCTCTGTTACTCACTCTCACTTACTCACTCTCTCAGTTACTCACTCTCTGTTACTCACTCTCTGTTACTCACTCTCTGTTACTCACTCTCACTTACTCACTCTCTCAGTTACTCACTCTGTTACTCTCTCTGTTACTCACTCTCTGTTACTCACTCTCTGTTACTCACTCTCAGTTACTCACTCTCTGTTACTCACTCTCTGTTACTCACTCTCTCAGTTATTCACTCTCTCAGTTACTCACTCTCAGTTACTCACTCTCTGTTACTCACTCTCTGTTACTCACTCACTCTCTCACTTACTCACTCTCTCAGTTACTCACTCTCTGTTACTCACTCTCTGTTACTCACTCTCTGTTACTCACTCTCTCAGTTACTCACTCTCTCAGTTACTCACTCTCTCAGTTACTCACTCTCTCAGTTACTCACTCTCTCAGTTACTCACTCTCTCACTTACTCACTCTCTGTTACTCACTCTCTCAGTTACTCACTCTCTCACTTACTCACTCTCTCAGTTACTCACTCTCTCAGTTACTCACTCTCTCACTTACTCACTCTCTCACTTACTCACTCACTCTCTCACTTACTCACTCACTCTCTCACTCACTCACTCACTCTCTCACTTACTCACTCACTCTCTCACTTACTCACTCACTCTCTCACTTACTCACTCACTCTCTCACTTACTCACTCACTCTCTCACTTACTCACTCACTCTCTCACTTACTCACTCACTCTCTCACTTACTCACTCACTCTCTCACTTACTCACTCTCTCAATTACTCACTCTCTGTTACTCACTCTCTCACTTACTCAATCTCTCTTACTCACTCTCTCACTCTCTCACTCACTCACTCACTCACTCTCACTTACTCACTCACTCTCTGTTACTCACTCTCTCACTTACTCACTCTCTCACTTGCTCACTCTCTGTTACTCACTTACTCACTCTCTCACACACTCACTCTCTCACACAAACACACACTCACAAACATCTCTGAAACTGGAAACACATATCTCCCTCACTAGCTTTAAGCACCAGCTGTCAGAGCAGCTCACAGATTACTGTACCTGTACATAGCCCACCTATAATTTAGCCCAAACAACTACCTCTTTCCCTACTGTATTTATTTTATTTATTTATTTATTTTGCTCCTTTGCACCCCATTATTTTTCTTTCTCCTTTGCACATTCTTCCACTGCAAATCTACCATTCCAGTGTTTTACTTGCTATATTGTATTTACTTCACCACCATGGCCTTTTTTTACCTCCCTTATCTCACCTCATTTGCTCACTTCGTATATAGACTTGTTTATACTGTACTATTGACTGTATGTTTGTTTTACTCCATGTGTAACTCTGTGTTGTTGTATGTGTCGAACTGCTTTGCTTTATCTTGTCCAGGTCGCAGTTGTAAATGAGAACTTGTTCTTGTTCTTCACCTTTTTTAAATAAAGGTGACATAAAAATAAATAAACAAACATAGTCCCTCTGCCAGCCAGCAGTGCTAATTTTCACACCTCTGATGTATGGGTGTTTGCACAGTCATCTCTCTCTCACTCTGTGACACTGTGTTCTCCTCACAGGCCTGTTACAGAATGTCTGTCAGCTCCTCTTAACTACCCCTGCCTACCTGGCTGACACACCACACACACACTGTGTCCTACCCCTGCCTACCTGGCTGACACACCACACACACACTGTGTCCTACCCCTGCCTACCTGGCTGACACACCACACACACACTGTGTCCTACCCCTGCCTGCCTGGCTGACACACCACACACACACTGTGTCCTACCCCTGCCTGCCTGGCTGACACACCACACACACACTGCGTCCTACCCCTGCCTGCCTGGCTGACAGGCCTGGGCTGTAAATGTCCTACACATTCATCAGAGTAGCTGTGTTGGTCTAACATGATGCATCAGTCTGTAGTTTAGTAGATGGTGAGGTGGGAGGTTAGATACAGACAAGTAGTTAGAGAGAAAATAATTTCCACTCACGTTGTAGAAAGTGTTGAGTACCATCAGCTTTAGAAGTGTGTGTGGGTGTGAGTGAGTGAGCGGGTGTGTTTGTGAGTGAGAGGGTGTGTGTTTGTGAGTGAGAAAGTGTGTGTCTACTGTACATGTATGAAGTTTTATTGCAGCATCAACCGTTCATCCTTTTCCCTCTTCACCACTTTATAGTTCTTATCTGCCTTCCTCCCTCTGCCTTCCTCCCTCTGCCTTCCTCCCTCTGCCTTCCTCCCTCTCTTCTCATCCTCTGTACCTTTCCACACTCCTGCCTTTCCTACAAAATATCCCCGAACTGGACTCATCTTTGGTCGCCAACCAAACAGCCCAACAGACAACATCCAACCCTCCATCCCTATTTCATTATAGAACATTGAGATGCTGCCAGCTAGCTGTACTGTAGGCTGGTGATTAGAGTATGGTGCTGTAGTATTTAAGTAGCTGTGTGGTTTTTGTCCCGTTGCTTGCTCAATATCCGTACACCGTCATTATCATGTGTTCCCACCTCATATGTTGGTATTTATTTTCACGGTTTGTTTACATATTGTACTGTATTTTAGTGTTAATGCTTTTTTGTGTATTTGTTTTGCAGTGCTCATGTATTTTCCACTCGCCCTCATGTGTCATACTGTATGTTGTAGTTGACTGTGTGTTTTTGATTTGGGGGTTTTGTGGCTCCTGTGTGCCTTCCTTTTGCCTGCTGTTTGGTTTGATGAATCGGGCAAGTGATCAAGACTGCCATCGCAGAATACTTCACTTCTCAACTGTCACTGACCACCCTTTGTATCCCCTAGCAGATTACCCATAATCCCCTGCCTGCCTGCTTGCCTGCCTCCTGCCATCACCATGAACACAGGAAGACTGAGCCAGGACCCTCATACTAACTGCTATTTGTATTTCTCTCTCTCTCTGCACTGCCGCTCTTTCTCCATCCCTCAATCTCTCTATCCCCCCTGCCCCCACCTTTCTCTCTCTAACAGATTAAGGTGGTGAATGCGTTCCGTAGCTCTCTTTACCCGGGGCTAGAGAACCGAGAATCAAAAAATTCCATCCATAACTTCATGGCCCACCCTGAGTTTGTTCCCCTGTCTGAGGAAGAGGCGCGGATCCCTGACATCGATGAGAGCAGCAGTGATGAGGTGGCGCTCCAGCACATGCCCAGATCCTTCTCTGGGGGGGCAGAAGCTCCAGACGTCAGCCACGAGGCCTCCTGCTGATCACCTCCTCTCTTCTCCTCTCTTCCGCTGTGCTCTGTCCATCTCCCCCTGTCGGCCGGCTGGTTACCCTCCTGCACTTCCTCTCTTCCACCACCAAGAGGACAAGCGGTGCGCCCCTCATCCCACAGAGGGTACACCCAGAGCAGGCAAGGGGTCCCAGCGTCTCCCCCTCTTCACCTACCCCTCTTCACCTACTCCTCTTCCTCCGCCTCCTCTTCCCTCCACTTCCTGAACCCTACACCTACCTCTCACCTGCCCCACCCACCCACTTTGCCATTCCCATGGGCTGGCACTGACTGTGGTGTGTATGCCCTTTAATTATGTACAGCAGAGTGACATGTAGACCATCAAATCACATCGCGCCCCAAACTCATGGGTGGGAGGGGCCATATGGGGTCCACCAATCTGCTCTGTCAAAGGCTTTAGCCTGTCCTACTGTCCATCTTTGGAGTTTTAATATCTTTTCTTTTGTCCTGTAACATTTCATTGTTTTATTTTAACCTCAGATAGCCCAGAACTGAAACACAACATGTTTATCCTTTTGTACATGCTTATTACACCCTGCATACACTAACTGACACAGCACTTTTAGAGTATATCTATGTGTACATACAGTATATATGCTTTATAGGCTCTTCAACACAGCTCCAAGCTGATTTGATGATCAGATGAACATGGGCCATGTGATTTAACAGTTTTCAGCTACTAAGTTTTGCCACTCCATTTCTCAACCTGTGTTTTAACTGTACTGTGTGTATGCATTGGATCTGTTTTGAAGCATGATGTACTAATGGGTTATGCAGTTCAACCCAGGAACCCATGTCTTCATTCATTCTGATAAACTACATATATTCAAGGATGAAGGTTCAACCGTCTAAACATCTCTCACTTTAGTTTGGTTCTTCTGGGTCCATTTGACATGATTTTATTATGATTTCTCCTGTTTTTATGGAAGGAAAGTACAAAGGATGCTAGTCTATATTAACAGAAAAGTGAACTATCTTAAAACAACACATTGAAAGAAAAGCTAGCAGCAGGCTATTGCCAGAGGGAACCCCCTCTCTGTGGAGTGGGATTATAGCAAGACCATGTGGAAAAAAGGGAGGGGCATCTCCCTCATCTGATGATCTCATCCAATCAGGGTTCTGGTTTTCCCTAGCCCGTTGAGAGGAAGTTGACAGCAATATGGAGGAAGAATAAGAACGTCCGTGTCTCCCTCTCTCGTATGCATAACGTATTTGATTCATGTTTCAGCCGTGTTAAATATAATGGGAATTTAGAGATGGTTTTGGGAGTCATTATTTGCCGGGGTTAGGACCTACCTTTTCCTGTGTATAGACAAAAATGGGAAGTTGTTATTTCTTTAGTCTGTCACTCCTTTTTTCCACACATAAAAAAACTAAACATGAATACATTCTGATCTGTACCTTACCAAGGCAAATGTACAACTCTTTTTTCACTGTTGACGAAAGGGTGTTGGGCTTGTTCCTGTTAGCTAAAGCTTGACTGTGTGTGTCGTTATCGAGTGTCACTGTGTCTGCTTCAGAGTGACAAAGGACTATCGATCTCTCCCACAATGCCTCTGGGAGGTGCAACCATTAGAGGCTGGCCTGCTAGCATAGGGACACAACACATCTCCACATGTCCTCTAGGGTCAACTCACCTACCAACCAACCCACCAACCACAGATAATGGTCTAACAAGAAGAGGAATACTCTAACAAGAATAAACCGATACAACCAGAGATGTTGATACATGAGAGCTCCTGTATTCAGTGGTGCATGTCGTTGTTTTAAATGATGGTACAGAGAGTTTAAACTTGGCTCCCACTCCGACCACCAACTCTGTGACAGAGAGTGTGACGCCCTCAACAGGATATGTGCTATCGATGTACTACTGCCATATTTTCAACCTTATTTTCATATCTAGGTTACTTACTTCGATAGAACCCTCTGATGATACACCTTTTCTACTTACTCAGAGCCATATTTTATAGGTTGTTGTTGTTTTGTACCCCATCGTTATTGAGGTTTCATTTCTATTCCACTCTGACCCCAAAACTGATGGATGCAAAACAACGTGTCACTGCCGATATATGTGTCATGGTCTACAACGATGTTTACAGAACATAGTCTGCCTGCTGCCGTAAGCCTGCTGCCGTAAGCCTGCTGCCGTAAGCCTGCTCGCGCTGCGCCTCCCTCTTCTGGCTGGTCTCCTTGCTTAGTACATCATTATTGGGAAGCTTTCTTGCATGATTTTCATATAAACTAAATGTTTTGTTCATTTTTTACAATTCTTCTGTATTTTTATATTTAGTATTTTTTAATATTTTGGAATATATATGTATAGGCTGAAGTGTTTTGGTGACAGTACAGTCCATGAATGAGATGAATCAACAGCAGAATATGTTTCTATATACAGTATATTTATGCCACATTTGTAAACCATGATTGGTTGGCCGATGCTAGGGCTAAGGAAGCTAAAATAAACTGTTTACTCACTGTAGGCCATGCGATTGGACATACTCTTTCAGCAATCTAGCCTTACCACCTCTTTCCCTTCACTATATACAGTCTTAAAGAGACAGTAGCTTAAATTCTGCTATTTCTCTCAGTAACTTAAATCAAATGAGGTCCCAATGAAAGCGAGTCAAATAGAACATGGTAGTAAACCGAACATTGAAGTAATGTAACATTAATGGAGTATATATGATTTTTAATCTCTATATACATATATTTATTACATGGGGTCTGTTCTTTCAGACTAATATGACTGCGAGTTTCATTTATTTTTTGAGAGGATCGGTGCACTTAGACAACTGGGTAGTGACTTTAGTTGACTTGTCGATAAGAGGGCATGAATTTCGATTTCATCCAAATCAATCGTTAACCTTTTTTATTCTACTCTTAGGAAACTGTTTAGAGTAGAACTGTTTTTGCTTTTGCTGTGGTGTCCGTTACATGCTGACCAAACCGGCTCTACACGTGCGTCATCGTGCACATATTGATTTTGTCTATCCCTACCAGACACGTTCATGACACGTAGGTTAAAATTCCAAAACCAACTTTTAATTAATATATTAATTTGGAGACAGGTCGAAACACACATGAAACATTTGCTGTTGCTAGCTAATTTGTCTGGGAGATAAACATTGGGTTGCCATTTAGTTTTTAGTTTTTTTGATCTCTCCTTGTTCATCTTTCTTATGTGGATTTTATATGGCTGTGTGGACCTTGTTCATCTTTCAATCACTCACGTGGGTATATGCTTGTAAAAACCAATGAGTAGATGGTAAGGCGGGACTTACAGCGCATTAAGCGTCTAAAATAGAACCAAGTTCTATTTTAGTGCCTGGCCATGCAGACGCCCGTTGATGCGCATGAGCAGTTTGGATTAAATGATTGAATAACATGTATGTGGACATTTATTTTCCAACACACAAGCGGACAGTTTGGTCAGTATGTTAGACAGAGACTCATTTTCGGGACACATTTTGGGGACTCGTTTTCAATGGTAAATCTTTATTTTCTTCTGAGATAATCTATTTGGAAGACTGCACTTCTACATTGAATATACTGTGTAAATATTGCCATGGGATGATTTTGAACTTTGAACTCTAGGTAATGAAAAGGGGGCAGTCAGTCAGTGATCACCCAGCATAGCTTTAAGAATGTTCAGCCAAAGTCTTGTTTTGTACAATCGCTGTTTTTTTATACTTTCTTTTTGTTTTTGACCAGATTGTTTTAAACTATTATTGTCAGGTGAATGTATTTCCATACTTTCCATCTCCCCAACATAGCAAATGTTGTTGCATGTAAATGTGGACAGAGAATGCAAAGAACTTGAAGCGTCGCTAAGATTGTCCTTCTTCTATTGCCATGGTTGTGCTGTTGTTGATCTCTTATTGAACTGGTTCCATTCCGTAGGTGAACAGATACTCCATCCGCTAGAAACACCCAGATCTTTTGTTTGTTTGCTGTTTTGTTATTAACCCTGGCACAACTGTACTACAGAAGCAGACCAACAGGTCTCTATGTCTGAGGTGGATGGCAAACTAAAGAACAGCCAGACAGTCCTGGCAAAGTTTGGTTTCTCTGTTGGACAAGCCCATTGCTGCTTCTGACCAATCTGTAAGACCTTTCCTCTTATTGCACATGTTTCAATTATGACTCATGTATGACAAAATGAAACATGCTAAGGCATTGGGCAATAACTGTTGACTGTAAAGGACTGCATTGCTTCTCTAAAGCGTTGTCTTTCTTAGATAGCTTTCTTTTCATTGGGTTTGGGGGATTTCTTCTGGGGCAGCTTCTCCGCAAGTTGTAAATAAAAAAAGGTTTGAAAACTGGAATATCACATTTGAAAGTCATAACCCCCTTTATTTTACATAGGCCGATGTTTACCCGAACCAGTTCTTGTGTTTTAATACATTTTCAATTGCATCTAATTGCGAAAAGACAGAAAAATAACTTTCTGTAATTGATATGATACACAGTAATAGACACTGGTGTTATTTTTGTATAAACATAATATCATCTGTGTGGCATGCATGATGTATAAACAACTTGGTGGTTTAAAGCAATATGTCCAACCTGGTAGGATTGGTACTTTCGTGTTCTGTGTAGCCTAAACCACGCTGTACTAGAGAGAAAAAAATTACCATTTGTAAAAAAGCTAGCTGTTCAATGTTCTGCATGTTTAAGTATGGAATGAGACATCCCAAATGTTTACCTGCTTCCAAAACAAAACTCCCACATTTTGACTGAGTTGCTGTCCCAGTGAAACACACTGAGAGGATGCTGCCTTGAAAATATAGGATGGAATGGAGGAGAGATGGGATGGGGTGGAGGAGGGATGGGGTGGGGTGGGTGGATGAATGGGGTGGATGGATGTGTGAATGGGACTCCAATTCAATTTCACAAAGAACAGTTCAATGAAGTGCTTTCTCTGTAGGTACTGTAACATGTCCCTGTTGAGTACTTCATCACTAGTGTGGAACGATTACTACCTGGATATTAACTAAGGTACATGTTGACTGTGTCATTGTTCATTCATAAGGGACTAACAGCAACCACGCAGTCTACCATCTGACTTTACCCATCTCACCATAGCAGACGGATGTGAAAACCAGCTCAACAAAAGCTTCATACATCAACTATATAACACCATAGTAACACAGTAAATTTATATATTTTTTAAAACAAACACACTTTGTAATTTAACCACGAATATTGTTTATTTTTAATTTTTGCTATTTAGAAAGAACAATCCTTATCACTAGCCCCATGCTGAATCTCTTTCAGCACTGACTGAGAAGTAATGATGATGCCATGCTGTTCATTGTTTATTCCATCATCCAGCCAAAGCCATGGGGAATCACTCTTTAACAAGGTAGGCATTCTTTATTCAGCTCATCATTTTACATGTATCACATCAATCGATTTCCTCATTACTCTCCCTCTCTCATTCCGTCTCCCTCCATCCAAGGACTGAGCTCGTCTGCTGCTGTGCCAAACTGCAGTCAACCTCTCTTCTAGCAGCAGCATCTCAGATGTGTGAGAATCTTAACTGGTTTATTCAACAGTTCTATCCATTATGGTAGTTCCTTCTAATTGATGCTTTAAGGCTCTGTTTTTCCCACTCTTTCGATCTCACTAGTTGCATTCTATCGAGGGCTGGATAAGGCTATGCTCTGTCAGTGAGACCTGTGTGTACAGTATGTCTCTGTGGGTCTTGTTGCCACATGCAGATTCCCAATGTCTAAAGTCCTACATCTGCCCAGACTCGCTTCGATTAACAAGGCTCATCTGTGTGTGGTCACCAAGTGCTATGGGGGAGAGTAGAGAAATGTTTCACAGGCCGCATGTCTCTTGTCTAGTTAAAAACACATTGGCAACTTGCTCTTCTATCAGAGAACGATTCCATATCAGTAACACAGAACGGCATTCTGCTGTTGTCAACAGCAGTCTAGCTTGTCTCGTCTCCTTTATGGGTTGCTGCTGATCTAGAGGAGGATATAAAAGAGAGTTTCCCCTCTCTTTACATCACCAGTTACTGTGACTCTATTTACATCACAGGTGTGCCTCAGCTTAAGCACTTGGTTGGTGTCTTTCTTCATAGCTATGTTGTTGAAACCAGGAAGTTCTGTTTTTATTTTTTATTTAACCCTTATTTTATCAGGTGACTGAAATCACATTCTCATTTACAGCAACAACCTGGGGAATAGTTACAGGGGATGAATGAGCCAATTGGAAGCTGGGGATGATTAGGTGACTGATGGTTTGAGGGCCAGATTGGGAATATAGCCAGGACACCGGGGTTAACACCCCTACTCTTATGATAAGTGCCATGGGATTTTCAGTGACCACAGAGAATCAGGACCCCGTTTAACATCCCATCCGAAAGACTGCCCTGCACAGGGCAATTTATTTTAGACCAGAGGAAAGAGTGCCTCCTACTGGCCCTCCAAAAGCATCTGGTCTCCCATTCAGGGACCGACCAGGACAAACCCTGCTTAGATTCAGAAGTAAGCCAGCAAGAGAGGTATGAGGGCAGCTGTTTGGTTTATCTGAGCATGTTGGAGTGACCGTAGGTCATTCTGGAGATCCATCGCTCATTCTGGTTGGCTTGTTGTGAACATAATTGTAGAAACTTTTCAAAGAGCACAGTCTTGTTTTGCTAAATTGAGCTGTGTTAACACTGACAGCTTTTTACATTTTTTTGCTAATTTCTCTCGAGGTGAGATGTTGTTTCATCGCCCTGACCTGCAACGATGTTAATGCAACCATGACTAATTCTGACAGGCACTCAAAATGGTTTGGTGTTACATGTGAAATGTAGTTTTGGTTTCATGGTCGTGTCCCCACAGAGCTGAGGTACTGAAACGGGCAAGCCTGTTGATTTGATTGACGCAAGAGAAACAACAGCAAAATCAGGGGAGGAATTCAATTGGCTGAAATTGTTAAGTGTGTGTGTGTGTGGTGTGTGTGTGCGCATAATAGTAAATGTGCAAATGTGAGGGTTTGTATTGAGGCTCATTCTCTGTGGGTACAGTAACTGTCTGTTTTATTCTAGAAGGGCCTTTGAGCAGTGTCTCCTCAGTTTGTGTCTCACCTGACAGACACACAACACACACATTCATGCCCTGTCCTTTCCTCCTCTCCTCTTTAGTAAATAAGATTCATTATCATGCCAAAATGTCAGACCTGTTTGCTTCAAACTATGCAACAGAATTCTGCTATTAGAATATGGTTGATTTATTTCCTCAATTCTCCTCAACACACTCTCTCTCTCCGTCTCTCGATCACTCTCTCTTTCTCTGTCTGTGTGTGCTTGTCTATGTCTCAATGGATCCAGTTGTTTCCCATATTTGAGTTCTTTCTACTAACAGAAACAGAAGTGTATAATGTATGTATGTATGTGTGTACACGATGTGCAAGCACCCTAAATTGTTCTTTACTCTGTTGTAATAATGATCATGTTGAATGCCTTGGTCTTTATGTCCTGTAGTTTGAATTTAACAGAACAAAAAATGATAATCAAGCAAGAAAGTTGTTATAAATATATATATATAAATATATACAAATCTATATACATAAAATAAAGCCATTGGGATTTGAAATACATTTGTTTCAGGGTGATTCTTTGTGTGATGGTTCGTTGTAATACATTTGTTTCAGGGTGATTCTTTGTGTGATGGTTTGTTGTAATACATTTGTTTCAGGGTGATGGTTCGTTGTAATACATTTGTTTCAGGGTGATGGTTCGTTGTAATACATTTGTTTCAGGGTGATTCTTTGTGTGATGGTTCATTGTAATACATTTGTTTCAGGGTGATTCTTTGTGTGATGGTTCGTTGTAATACATTTGTTTCAGGGTGATTCTTTGTGTGATGGTTCGTTGTAATACATTTGTTTCAGGGTGATTCGTTGTGTGATGGTTCGTTGTAATACATTTGTTTCAGGGTGATTCTTTGTGTGATGGTTCGTTGTAATACATTTGTTTCAGGTTGATTCTTTGTGTGATGGTTCATTGTAATACATTTGTTTCAGGGTGATGGTTCGTTGTAATACATTTGTTTCAGGGTGATTCTTTGTGTGATGGTTCGTTGTAATACATTTGTTTCAGGGTGATTCTTTGTGTGATGGTTCGTTGTAATACATTTGTTTCAGGGTGATTCTTTGTGTGATGGTTCGTTGTAATACATTTGTTTCAGGGTGATGGTTCGTTGTAATACATTTGTTTCAGGGTGATTCTTTGTGTGATGGTTCGTTGTAATACATTTGTTTCAGGGTGATTCGTTGTGTGATGGTTCGTTGTAATACATTTGTTTCAGGGTGATTTGTTGTGTGATGGTTCGTTGTAATACATTTGTTTCAGGGTGATTCTTTGTGTGATGGTTCATTGTAATACATTTGTTTCAGGGTGATGGTTCGTTGTAATACATTTGTTTCAGGGTGATTCTTTGTGTGATGGTTCATTGTAATACATTTGTTTCAGGGTGATGGTTCGTTGTAATACATTTGTTTCAGGGTGATGGTTCGTTGTAATACATTTGTTTCAGGGTGATTCTTTGTGTGATGGTTTGTTGTAATACATTTGTTTCAGGGTGATTCTTTGTGTGATGGTTCATTGTAATACATTTGTTTCAGGGTGATTCGTTGTGTGATGGTTCGTTGTAATACATTTGTTTCAGGGTGATTTGTTGTGTGATGGTTCGTTGTAATACATTTGTTTCAGGGTGATTCTTTGTGTGATGGTTCATTGTAATACATTTGTTTCAGGGTGATGGTTCGTTGTAATACATTTGTTTCAGGGTGATTCTTTGTGTGATGGTTCATTGTAATACATTTGTTTCAGGGTGATGGTTCGTTGTAATACATTTGTTTCAGGGTGATGGTTCGTTGTAATACATTTGTTTCAGGGTGATTCTTTGTGTGATGGTTCGTTGTAATACATTTGTTTCAGGGTGATGGTTCGTTGTAATACATTTGTTTCAGGGTGATTCTTTGTGTGATGGTTTGTTGTAATACATTTGTTTCAGGGTGATTCTTTGTGTGATGGTTCATTGTAATACATTTGTTTCAGGGTGATGGTTCGTTGTAATACATTTGTTTCAGGGTGATGGTTCGTTGTAATACATTTGTTTCAGGGTGATGGTTCGTTGTAATACATTTGTTTCAGGGTGATTCTTTGTGTGATGGTTTGTTGTAATACATTTGTTTCAGGGTGATTCTTTGTGTGATGGTTCGTTGTAATACATTTGTTTCAGGGTGATTCGTTGTGTGATGGTTCATTGTAATACATTTGTTTCAGGGTGATTCTTTGTGTGATGGTTCGTTGTAATACATTTTTTTCTGGGTGATTCTTTGTGTGATGGTTTGTTGTAATACATTTGTTTCAGGGTGATTCTTTGTGTGATGGTTCGTTGTAATACATTTGTTTCAGGGTGATTCTTTGTGTGATGTTCGTTGTAATACATTGGTTTCAGGGTGATTCTTTGTGTGATGGTTTGTTGTCTTGTGATTCAAGTCGACTGATCCTGTGTTCAACCACTATTCCACTGAACATATATTTTTTATAAAGTCTATGATACAGTATCACATGATCCTTCCTCTGCAAGTCATTCAGATGACCTTTTAGGTCTTCTGATTTTGGAAGAGGTCTATGAACCCAATTTTCCAAGAATAGAGATGCCTCTCAAGAGTGTAAGAAAGATACATTTATTTATCCTCCTTGTCTATTCTTTTCATGTTCATCAACCTCTTTTCATTTTGGATCTCTCTCATTGTCGGAAATATAATTTATTTCTATGTCAAGGTCAGAAAGGCTTTCATTATGATTTAATAAGTGGTCCAACAGCACTTTAATGTGGCTAACATTAACAATGTCATTGTGTTGGAACTTTTCATGCCAACATGGTGACCATTGAAATTCTAAGCATCAACCTAAGTTTGCTGAATTCTGTCTATGTAGCGTTACTTTGCAGATACCGCTGCACTGTAGTCATGTACTGAAGGAGATTACAACTAGTCTTTATCTAGTTGGTTGCTGGTCAGAGGTCTTCAACAATGAGAGAATCCAGCACTATAAATGCATTCTGTAACTGCCAATTCTTTCTCTCTCTCTCTTATTCTGCATCTTTCTATCGCTCTCACTCTCTCACTTGCTCTTATTCTCTCACTTGCTCTTATTCTTTCACTTGCTCTTATTCTCTCACTTGCTCATATTCTCTCACTTGCTCTTATTCCATCTGTCTATATCCCTTTCTCTCTTTTTCTGTATCTCTGTCCACCCCTGCTATACACCCACAGACCTTTAACAGCAGGCTGCATTTCTCACCTAGGGAAACCTGGCCCGGAAAGTGTTGTCAAGACGACTGCATTTCCAACGGCAACTCTCTTAGTGTCATGGTAACGGGAGACTTTACTGTGGGAGGTTCATTAGGAGGAGGGGGTTCGTGTCAGGCCTGAAGAACAGAACAGCTCTGAGGCCACCCGCTCTGAGGCCACCCGCTCTGAGGCCACCCGATCTGAGGCCACCCAATCTGAGGCCACCCGCTCTGAGGCCACCCGCTCTAAGACCAAGGCATCTTAACTAGAGGAGAGATGGGTATGCTAATAGAGGAGTTCAACCTGCTCACTACAACCACCCACTCACATCTCTTCTGTTTCTTTATGCTTGTGCTACAGTTTGATGACTGACACTCAAGTTGAATCCGAAATACCCAAAGGATCAAGATGTTACTGAATAGCCTTATTCTTGTGCTTCACAAACACGTTAAATAAGATTGATTTTAGTGTGCAATGGAATAACACAAGCACCCCTATTCAAAGCTGTCAGTTATTGGTCTTTCAAAATTGTTTCTTTGAGAAAAATTGTTGGATAATGCTAATCGCTTGGGAAATGAAATTCCCTTACAGCACCTGTGTATTAACCAGACAATGTAGACAGTACCTCAACCTGCAGAAGCTATCCCAACCCCAAGTCCTGAGCATCACAGCAATTATACTGACACAAATAATCGGATAAATCATACGTTTTCCCCTATATATTTTTTCCCGTATATATTATCAATGGCAGAGCATGATTTGTGTCTCACTATTTGAGGAAGGAAAAAAAGTGCCATTTTGTCTTTAGCAGTGACGTTGTGTGTCTATGTGACTGTAGCCTAATTAACGAGGGGTGTATGTGTGAGGTCAGCTAGTGTGTGTGTGTCAGGGAGGGAGGGGGATGAAAGGCTAGTGTCACCTCCTCTAGGGGCTAATACAGTAAGTGTCTGAGGAATCGAGGAAGACTATAGCTGTATCAGGAACTATGTAAGTACACCTTGACACCTCATTTCCTACAGGTAAACTGACTGGAGATCTGGATTTAGAATTGCCCTTGACACTGACTAGAGGTTCTTGATTTTCAGGTGTATGTAATAACCTAGCGTCAGGAATTTGTTAAGTGTGATTTTAGTAACTACATAATAATTACTTTGGTAAGTCATTTTAAATGTGTTAAGTTTTTTATCATTACAATTCAACCATTATTTACCATGATCTGATATTGCCATGTACTGTATATCTACATGATATCCTTTTATCTATTAAAAAAGGGGTTCCCAAACTGTGGGTACTACAAGGGATACGCAAGCAAACAAACTCTAGGCTGTACTGGCAGAGACTCCAATGCGTAATTACTAAAAGTCATCATGCCTTTTTTGTGTTGTCTGAGTGTTTGTTTGATGATGAACAGATTAATAACTGAATGATGGATAAACATCAGCACACCAGAAATGTAGCTTGCTAGTTTTCAAAAGAATATGCAGAGACACAATAGGTATACAGATAAGAAAAACAAAGTGAGTTTTGAGGAATACATTTTTTGTGTGTGTGAATGTTTGACCCCTGCAGAAAATGCTGGTATCCCAAAAGCCTTTACAGTCAGTCGCTGTCATGGTTCTCATCGTCTTCACAGTCAGTCGCTGTCATGGTTCTCATTGTCTTCACAGTCAGTCGCTGTCATGGTTCTCATCGTCCTCACAGTCAGTCGCTGTCATGGTTCTCATCGTCCTCACAGTCAGTCGCTGTCAGGAGAATGAAAGGTACGTGACTGGTTCCTCTAAAGCAGTGGTATCAAACTCATTCTACGGAGGGCCGACTGTCTGCGGGTTTTTGTTTTTTCTTTCAATTAAGACCTAGACAACCAGGTGAGGGGAGTACTAATTAACAACTTTAAATAATCAATCAAGTACAAGGGTGGAGTGAAAACCTGCAGACACTCAGTCTTCTGTAGAATGAGTTTGACATGTGCTCTAAAGCACAGGTATTCAACTCTTACGAGGCCAGGGGCCTGCTGGTTTTATGTTCTACCTGATAATGAATTGCAACCATCTGGTGTTTCAGGGAAACAATGATAAATGCAGTGGAACTGGCGTCGAGGTCCAGAGTTGAGTTTGAGGGCTCTAAAGGTTTCTTACTTTATTTGTAACTTTTGAACATACTAAAGGTTGCTGAAGTCTGTTATGTGTTGCTAGCAAACTATACCCTACAGCTCTCTCCTCGAAGTCTAATCTCCTTTATCATATTTCTATCACACTGTTATCTGAACACATTACTGTATTCCTCTCTTCCCTCCTCCTATCTCTGCCTCCCTCTACCCCTGCCCTCCTCTCCTTTCCACTAACTTATCTCCACCCCTCCCCTGTCCCCTCCCCTTATCTCCACCCCTCCCCCGTTCCCCTTCTCTTCCTTCCACCCCTCCCCTGTCCCCTCCTCTTCTCTCCACCCCTCCCCTGTCCCCTCCTCTTCTCTCCACCCCTCCCCTGTCCCCTCCTCTTCTCTCCACCCCTCCCCTGTCCCCTCCTCTTCTCTCCACCCCTCCCCTGTCCCCTCCTCTTCTCTCCACCCCTCCCCTGTCCCCTCCTCTTCTCTCCACCCCTCCCCTGTCCCCTCCTCTTCTCTCCACCCCTCCCCTGTCCCCTCCTCTTCTCTCCACCCCTCCCCTGTCCCCTCCTCTTCTCTCCACCCCTCCCCTGTCCCCTTCTCTTCTCTCCAGCAGGCGAGCAATGACAGAGCACCAGCTGATGCATGGCCATGGCAGGAACATGCAGACCTGAAGAGACTCATCTGGTTGTCCAGCGCCATAGAGAGGCTCCACACTGCCCAGACCCGCTCCTCCTTCCTGCTGTCCCCCGCCGCCCTCAACCCCATCCCGGGCTACACCCCGGGCCTCTCCCCTGCCCTCAACCCCATCCCGGGCTACACCCCCCTGGCCTCTCCCCTGCCCTCAACCCCATCCCGGGCTACACCCCGGGCCTCTCCCCCGCCCTCAACCCCATCCCGGGCTACACCCCTGGCCTCTCCCCCGCCCTCAACCCCATCCCGGGCTACACCCCGGGCCTCTCCCCCGCCCTCAACCCCATCCCGGGCTACACCCCTGGCCTCTCCCCCGCCCTCAACCCCATCCCGGGCTACACCCCTGGCCTCTCCCCCGCCCTCAACCCCATCCCGGCCTACACCCCGGGCCTCTCCCCTGCTCTCAACCCCATCCCGGGCTACACCCCCCTGGCCTCTCCCCTGCCCTCAACCCCATCCCGGGCTACACACCCTGGCCTCTCCCCTGCCCTCAACCCCATCCCGGGCTACACCCCCCTGGCCTCTCCCCTGCCCTCAACCCCATCCCGGGCTACACCCCGGGCCTCTCCCCCGCCCTCAACCCCATCCCAGGCTACACCCCGGGCCTCTCCCCCGCCCTCAACCCCATCCCGGGCTACACACCCTGGCCTCTCCCCTGCCCTCAACCCCATCCCGGGCTACACCCCCCTGGCCTCTCCCCTGCTCTCAACCCACGCCCTGCTGGCTATCAGTCTGGGGAGACCGGCCACAAGCACAAGAGGTCAGTGGAGAGACTTATGAGAAACTTATTCGGCCCCCACCTCATGGAACTCTCTGAAGGGTGATCCATAGCCCCCTCAACTCCCTAACTACACTGCACACTTCCACAGTTACTTACCCCAGTGCTTCCCAGATCTCATACACTCATTATTTGAATGGAAATGATAATCAACATAGTCAAGGTGCTCAGAATCATCTCTATTTCTAATTCTTTGTCACTGTTTTGAATGTCCATGAGTATGTTAGGCTACTGAAAGTCTGTAACATGGACCATGTCTCTTCTTTGTGGCTAGCTGCTTGGAGCCTGCTAGATTTAGCATGTTTTTCAGATATCAGATCTCTGTGAAGAAGTACTGTTCAGTCAGAGATGTAAATGTCATCTAGTGTTGTGTGCAACAATGCATGGTCGTCTCATTAAAATACGCTTTCCTTATCTGCTGATGATGAGTTCAGTCATCAGAAAAGCAGATTGCTCTGACTCCCCTGTCTCTGATGGTCATTAACATGTTATCCCCAATGTTTTAGTGCCTCTACTCCATGAAGGGTGGCTGACTGGTGGCGCTCAGCATTCCGAGTCTGGAACGTGAGACTAGAGGCAGTGCTCTCAAGACTAGGCTAGAGCACGGCTTTATCTAGATAACTCAACAACCCACAAGACTACGCTAGAGTATGACTTTATCTAGATAACTCAACAGCCCACAAGACTACGCTAGAGCATGACTTTATCTAGATAACTCAACCAAAGCTTCCTGCTCTGAGTTCCATTGATTCTTACCAGGCTTTCAACTAGCCCCCTGAATGTTGCCCTTGAAGAAGCAAACATTTAGTGCAGATATGAAAAATTATATTTGTGCAGATACAGTAGGAAACATACTTCGAGGACACAGAAGGAGAAGGACAAATTATTATAACTTCAATTGTAATAAAAAATAATAGATCATTTATACTTGAATTATAACTTAGGAGTGCATCATTGCAAAGCCTTCATCTTGACATTGACAATTAATCCACAGATGAACCAGCAAACACGCGTCCTGTGAGAACAACTCCAGAACGGAAAATGGAAGCTGCGACAGAGAGTTCCATATGGAGGGGAGGTCTGTAGCTGGCTTCATAGAGGGGTGTAGAGCAGAATGGCTTGACGCACAAGCACCCAAACTGCTCACATCACTGAGGATGCTGGGACAGTGGAGGTGGCAGGTGATGGGTGAATTCTAGAGCGAGAGAAGGAGAGAGAATATAGACATCAACAGCAACTCAAAACATATTGCCATCGCCTCATCAGAAAGATAAGAAGAATACTACACATCTCATGGTTTGCTGACTAACCTAAAGGGAACTCCAACTAACCTTTATGGCTCTATTCAATCCGTATCGCGGAAGTACAGCGTTACAGCTCCATTGAAATTTAAAGGCAATATTTCCGCGTTAGCGGATACTGCATTCCCAGTAAATGCTGCATTTCACTACACTCGCAATAACATCTGCTAACCATGTGTATGTGACCAATAACATCTGCTAACCATGTGTATGTGGCCAATAACATCTGCTAACCATGTGTATGTGGCCAATAACATCTGCTAACCATGTGTATGTGGCCAATAACATCTGCTAACCATGTGTATGTGGCCAATAACATCTGCTAACCATGTGTATGTGGCCAATAACATCTGCTAACCATGTGTATGTGGCCAATAACATCTGCTAACCATGTGTATGTGGCCAATAACATCTGCTAACCATTTGTATGTGGCCAATAACATCTGCTAACCATGTGTATGTGGCCAATAACATCTGCTAACCATGTGTATGTGGCCAATAACATCTGCTAACCATGTGTATGTGGCCAATAACATCTGCTAACCATGTGTATGTGGCCAATAACATCTGCTAACCATGTGTATGTGGCCAATAACATCTGCTAACCATGTGTATGTGGCCAATAACATCTGCTAACCATGTGTATGTGGCCAATAAGATTTGATCTGCATATGTCGGCTCAATCGGAAATGACCTTTACATTTCTATTGTGTTATCTGTAACGCTGCAACACAGACTGAATAGAGCACTAAGACGTTCTCTGAGGAGCAGAACCCCAGGATTGAAGGTGAGCCTCCAGTCTTCAGCACCATTCCTCCTGAATGTCAGCAGCTGCCCTCATTATGCAGCAGTTCATCAGCCAGGGGAATAGCTGTATCTGTTGGTCTCACTGGGGTCACCCTCGTTCGCTTTACTGCTCTGGCCTATTGGGCTGGCCCCTCACTGGCTTTGCATGTTCCATCTGTGAGATCATCTCTGGGATCAGTCTTGTGACTGCAGGTGTCTATGTGCATCCCGGCATACCTGCATGTGAAGAGTTTATTTCCAAAACTCTATATCCACCAATTTTTCACATTGTGTTTTTTCATCAGAAATGATTGCTTATGGGTACCTTCATGCTTGTGTAAAATATAACAGTTATTTGCTAATTTGTTACACTTCACTGTGTAAAAGCTAGCAGTACTATGAATGAGTATCTAGCCTGCATAAGTGTGCATACGTAGCCCTATCAAATGCATGCATATGTGTGTTCCTCTCCCTTACACTCACTGTGATCACTGCATGATTTCGGCCAGTTTCTCGTGGTAGTACTCATAGTTGTCCTGGCAGTCCTCCCAGAGGGTGAACGTTAGGTCGTTGTTCTCTACAAAAGTGTCCCAGACGTAGGTGAAGTCCATGGGCTTCATCATCCTCAGCTTACAGCCCGCTTGAGACAGAGCATTTAGCCCCGCTTGGATCTCTTGCTCCTCCCACTCAAACAGCCGGGCTGAAAATAGGGTCATCTTGATGGTCTTCCTTGCCCGGAGGGCCTCTGCGATCTTAGCCGCGCAGGCCGCACAGGGGCTGGATGACATGTACCTGGGACAGGGGAGGGGGTAAAGATGAATTAGGCACATGTGATGAGGTCATAGAGAGGGTTCTAATCTTTTAATTTAGTGCTGCTAACTTCCTGTGAAACAGGCCACAGCTATCTGTGTAGATACTGTGTGTATGTATGTGCGACTGTGTATTTGACATGTAGTTACCAGGTGACAGTGTATTTAAGAGATAGTTACCATGCAGGTGACAGTGTACTTGAGAGAGAGTTACCAGGTGACAGTTTATTTGACCGATAGTTACCAGGTGACAGTGTATTTAAGAGATAGTTACCATGCAGGTGACAGTTTATTTGACCGATAGTTACCAGGTGACAGTGTATGTGAGAGATAGTTACAACGTGACAGTTTATTTGAGAGATACAAACCAGGTGACAGTGTATTTGAGAGATACGCACCAGGTGACAGTGTATTTGACAGCAGGGTCGTAGTCTGGGAGAGTCTGGAGGAAGAAGGCCTGCTCAGCGTGGGCTCCTGAGTGTTCATCCTCCAGGTAACCTCTCATCAGACCATCATCAGCTTTCCCCTTGTCCACCAGGTAACACAGGAACGTCTTGTTCCGACCTGACGAGTACTCCACATTCTTGAACTGGAACTTGAATTGGAACGGGTCGATGCGGTCCCTGGATGGAGAGGGAATAGGGGGATGGGGTTAATTAACGAATGGGAGAAGGGTTCTCTATCGTCAGTACACTGTTCAAGGTTATGGAGGTCTGATTTAACATTTTGCCATTCCAAACTTAATTGATTGTGTTATAGTATGTCATATTATTATTATGAAGTGTGTACAGTTCCACAACATGACCTGTGTGTTATAACAGCTGTTCACATGTGCCTCTCCTTAGATAGCACCCCAGTTACTGTAACATATGTTTCAGTTTGGTTCTCTCCACAAATATTTACACAATGGAATCTACAACCGGTATGCAGGATGGCTCTAAATACACTCCTGGGAGCATTTTACCCCCTGGATCAGTGACATCTGTGTTATTTAAAACCAGACAAACAAAGACACACCGAAACAGGGGATCAGAGGGGGTGGCTGCCTGGCTGGAACAGCAGACAGATGAAAGAGCTGGCAGCACGGTAGGGCAGGGCAGGGTAGAGCAGGCAGAAAGACAGGAGTACAGGACTAATTTTAGTCGTAGACTAGCTCTGTATTATTAGCCCTCTGACTCAATGACCCACTTCAACATTAACCATGGCAAGACCAGGGCAGGCCCAGTAGGGCTCGTTGTGGCCCGCGGCAGCGGCCAAGACCAGGGCAGGCCCAGTAGGGCTCGTTGTGGCCCGCGGCAGCGGCCAAGACCAGGGCAGGCCCAGCAGGGCTCGTTGTGGCCCGCGGCAGCGGCCAAGATCACCCCACTGGTACAGTGGATGGTCAGTACTAACTGCACAGGACAGAGGTACAGTACTACACTATCTAGCTAGAAACACAATTATACTCACAAACCCTGATCTTCACCCTTATTATAGCCCTAACCCTAAGATGAAAACAAGAGCAAATAGCTTACACACATCAGTTTGGACAATATTTCCACATTGTCCCTGTCTAGTAATCATCTAGGCAGTTATATTTGGTGATGTGGTCAGATGGTGATAACAGTCACTTGAAACGATAGTTTTAGTCACTCACCACAAACTAAAAGAAGTGCATACTCTAGCCTTGTAAAAATGACTTTTAGCATCTTCTCTTCAAATCGGTCACACCTCTCCAGTTCTTCCTCTCAATAAGGTATGTCCAAGGATTCTGGAAACCTGACCCAGTTCAAATGTTTTGATTATGAGATGGCGATTTTGAAAATAGCAGGGCAGAGTCGTGTGTGTCTAATGGAGGCTAACGATGGATGGCTAGTGAACTGGGAAGGGACTCCTACAGTAATCATTGAGTAATCCACAGGCTCTGTCCACGGAGAAGGGTGTTCTTTATCCCTTTAATTTAGTCATATATGTGCTATACAGTACATATTGCATTTTGTTGCAGTGTCAACTAATTTAACCCCCAACACAGTGACACCAGATGGTGGGGTGATAAAAAAAGACAGAGGGTATTTCCGTACCCTGGGCCGCTCCTACGAACCAACACTCACACCTCATCCACCCTGCACAGAATCCTAAACACATATCAACTCAGAATGGAAAAATCCCTTATAGCTGTAACTTAACGAAGCTCCTCACTGCTGCAACATGACCCAGTATGCTAACACACCAACTCACAGGGGATAACCCAATGACTGTGCAACTTTATAGGCCTCTAATGGTCAACCAATGACTGGGCCGGATGGAATTTGTGGAAGCACATTTAAGCCCCCAGAAGTCCATTGAAATAAATGCCTGTGGAATTGATTTAACCAGATTCTACCAAACATGTAAACATACTCTATTATTGATTCGATAAGCAGACAACACTATGAAGGTAATGAAAACTTTCGATGAAACTATCTTGTACAGTTTACCTTAATTTTGGATATAATTTTACTGTATGGTAAAACTCAGTGACGCTGCTGTCACAATGGTAAGTCGTATGGACAGTCACAACGAAACCACTGTGGACGTTCCAGTGTTTCACAGTGTTCTAGTGTTCAACAGAGTTCTACGGTGTTCCACAGCATTCTAAACCCATTTCCTCCTGTCACATTGGAATGACAGTGGATATCTCTCTCCATAATGGGAGAAGCAACCCTCATCATCCCTCTAAAGGTCATTAGGCAACACTTCAGTTCTGTCTACTTTGGTAACAACTATGTAATTACTCAGCTATCGATATTAATTGCAGATTATTATACAGTAGGAAACAATACATGAATTGTGATTCCATGTCACTTTGTGCCCCCCAACATAAAACATGAGATCAAAGCAGCAGGAGACAGAGACATACAGTACAGACACACATGGTATCTGTTGTCACCCACCCTTCCATGATCTCCCAAGGAGGAAGCTCAATGGGTTCATACTCTCCATCTGCTGCGTTAGGCTCCACCGCCCCGTTAGCCATGTCTTTATTAGCTGTGGATCCCTCCTCCATTGGGACCTCTCCGTTCCCCTCCACCTTCTCCCCAAACACCAGGACCTTTTCCTCTTTCTTCACTAAACTTGACTTCACCTCCCTCTTCATCTCCGTCTTCACCTCTTTCTTGATCTCCACCGCTGTCTTTGTTGTCCTCTCTTTCTTCCTAACCATCAGTTTGCTGTTGGCAGTAGCACCATTCTTGTCGGCCATGGTGACTGGTCTTGGAATGGTAGTCCTGTGAGTGTGAGGAGTGTGTGTGTGAGTGAGGTATATGAGAAGGGGAGGGGGCTGGGGGTTGAAGCAGAAATAGGGAAAGAAGACAGGAGGGTTACAGAGAGAGAGAGAGGGGGAACAGGGGATAGCAGAGAGAGAGGGGGGAACAGGGGGTAGCAGAGAGAGAGAGAGGGGAACAGGGGGTAGCAGAGAGAGAGAGGGGGGCAACAGGAGGTAGCAGAGAGAGAGGGCAACAGGAGGTAGCAGAGAGAGAGGGCAACAGGAGGTAGCAGAGAGAGAGGGCAACAGGAGGTAGCAGAGAGAGAGGGGAACAGGAGGTAGCAGAGAGAGAGAGAGAGAGGGGAACGGGAGGTAGCAGAGAGAGAGAGAGGGGAACAGTGGGTAGCAGAGAGAGAGAGAAAGGGGAACGGGAGGTAGCAGAGAGAGAGAGGGGAACGGGAGGTAGCAGAGAGAGAGACGGGAACGTGAGGTAGCAGAGAGAGAGAGAGGGGGGAACAGAGAGGGGAACAGGGGTAGCAGAGAGAGAGAGGGGAACAGGGGGTAGCAGAGAGAGAGAGAGAGAGAGGGGGGAACAGGAGGTAGCAGAGAGAGATAGCGGGGAACAGGAGGTAGCAGAGCGATAGAGGGGAACGGGAGGTAGCAGAGAGAGAGATAGAGGGGAACGGGAGGTAGCAGAGAGAGAGAGAGAGGGGAACGGGAGGTAGCAGAGAGAGAGAGAGAGGGGAACGGGAGGTAGGAGAGAGAGAGATGGGAAAAGGAGGTAGCAGAGAGAGAGGGGGGAACAGGGGGTAGCAGAGAGAGAGAGAGGGAGGGGGGAACAGGAGGTAGCAGAGAGAGATAGCGGGGAACAGGGGGTAGCAGAGGGGAACAGGGGGTAGCAGAGAGAGAGAGGGGGGAACAGGTGGTAGCAGAGAGAGAGATAGAGGGGAACGGGAGGTAGCAGAGAGAGAGAGAGAGGGGAAAAGGAGGTAGCAGAGAGAGAGATGGGAACAGGGGGTAGCAGAGAGGGAGACAGAGGGGAACAGGGGGTAGCATATAGAGATAGAGAGGGAACAGGAGGTAGCAGAGAGAGAGGGGGGGGTAACAGGGGGTAGCAGAGAGAGAGAGAGAGAGGGGAACAGGGGGTAGCAGAGAGAGAGAGGGGAACAGTGGGTAGCAGAGAGAGAGAGGGGAACAGTGGGTAGCAGAGAGAGAGAGAGGGGGAACAGGGGGTAGCAGAGAGAGAGAGGGGAACAGGGGGTAGAAGAGAGAGAGACAGAGGGGAACAGGGGGTAGCATAGAGAGATAGAGGGGAACAGGGGGTAGCAGAGGGGAACAGGGGGTAGCAGAGAGAGAGAGGGGAACAGGAGGTAGCAGAGAGAGAGAGGGGAACAGGGGGTAGAAGAGAGAGAGACAGAGGGGAACAGGGGGTAGCATAGAGAGATAGAGGGGAACAGGGGGTAGCAGAGAGAGAGAGGGGAACAGGGGGTAGAAGAGAGAGAGACAGAGGGGAACAGGGGGTAGCAGAGAGAGAGAGATAGAGGGGAACAGGGGGTAGCAGAGAGAGAGAGGGGAACAGGGGGTAGAAGAGAGAGAGACAGAGGGGAACAGGGGGTAGCAGAGAGAGAGAGATAGAGGGGAACGGGAGGTAGCAGAGCGAGAGAGGGGAACGGGAGGTAGCAGAGCGAGAGAGGGGAACGGGAGGTAGCAGAGAGAGAGAGAGGGGAACGGGAGGTAGCAGAGAGAGAGAGAGAGGGGAAAAGGAGGTAGCAGAGAGAGAGAGGGGAAAAGGAAGTAGCAGAGAGAGAGAGTGGAACAGGGGGTAGCATAGAGAGATAGAGGGGAACAGGGGGTAGCAGAGGGGAACAGGGGGTAGCAGAGGGGAACTGGAGGTAGCAGAGAGAGAGACAGAGGGGAACAGGGGGTAGCATAGAGAGATAGGGGGGAACAGGGGGTAGCAGAGGGGAACAGGGGGTAGCAGAGAGAGAGAGAGGGGAACAGGAGGTAGCAGAGAGAGAGAGGGGAACAGGGGGTAGCAGAGAGAGAGAGAGAGGGGAACGGGAGGTAGTAGAGAGAGAGAGAGGGGGGAAAAGGAGGTAGCAGAGAGAGAGGGGAAAAGGAGGTAGCAGAGAGAGAGGGGGGAACAGGGGGTAGCAGAGAGAGATAGCGGGGAACAGGAGATAGCAGAGAGAGAGATAGAGGGGAACGGGAGGTAGCAGAGAGAGAGAGAGGGGAAAAGGAGGTAGCAGAGAGAGAGAGGGGAACAGGGGGTAGCAGAGAGGGAGACAGAGGGGAACAGGGGGTAGTATAGAGAGATAGAGGGGAACAGGGGGTAGCAGAGAGAGAGCGATAGAGGGGAAAGGGGGTAGCAGAGAGAGAGAGGGGAACGGGAGGTAGGAGAGAGAGAGATACAGGGGAACGGGGTAGCAGAGCGATATATAGAGGGGAACAGGGGGTAGCAGAGAGAGAGAGAGAGGGGAACAGGGGGTAGCAGAGAGAGAGAGGGGAACGGGAGGTAGCAGAGAGAGAGGTAGAGGGGAACGGGAGGTAGCAGAGAGAGAGAGAGGGGAAAAGGAGATAGCAGAGAGAGAGAGGGGAACAGGGGGTAGCAGAGAGGGAGACAGAGGGGAACAGGGGGTAGCATATAGAGATAGAGGGGAACAGGGGGTAGCAGAGAGAGAGAGATAGAGGGGAAAGGGGGTAGCAGAGAGAGAGAGGGGGGGTAACAGACGGTAGCAGAGAGAGAGAGCGAGAGAGGGGAACAGGGGGTAGCAGAGAGAGAGAGAGAGAGGGGGGAACAGGGGGTAGCAGAGAGAGGGAGAGAGGGGAACAGGGGGTAGCAGAGAGAGAGAGGGGAACAGTGGGTAGCAGAGAGAGAGACAGGGGAACAGGGGGTAGCATAGAGAGAGAGGGGAACAGGGGGTAGAAGAGAGAGAGACAGAGGGGAACAGGGGGTAGCATAGAGAGATAGAGGGGAAAAGGGGGTAGCAGAGAGAGAGAGGGGAACAGGGGGTAGAAGAGAGAGAGACAGAGGGGAACAGGGGGTAGCATAGAGAGATAGAGGGGAACAGGGGGTAGCAGAGAGAGAGAGATAGAGGGGAACGGGAGGTAGCAGAGCGAGAGAGGGGAACGGGAGTTAGCAGAGAGAGAGATAGAGGGGAACGGGAGGTAGCAGAGAGAGAGAGAGAGGGGAAAAGGAGGTAGCAGAGAGAGAGAGGGGAAAACGAAGTAGCAGAGAGAGAGAGGGGAACAGGGGGTAGCATAGAGAGATAGAGGGGAACAGGGGGTAGCAGAGGGGAACAGGGGGTAGCAGAGAGAGAGAGAGGGGAACAGGCGGTAGGAGAGAGAGAGGGGAACAGGGGGTAGCAGAGAGAGAGAGAGGGTGGGGCGAACAGGAGGTAGCAGAGAGAGATAGCGGGGAACAGGAGGTAGCAGAGCGAGAGAGGGGAACGGGAGGTAGGAGAGAGAGAGATACAGGGGAACGGGGTAGCAGAGAGATATGTAGAGGGGAACAGGGGGTAGCAGAGAGAGAGAGAGAGAGGGGAACAGGGGGTAGCAGAGAGAGAGAGGGGAAAGGGAGGTAGCAGAGGGAGAGATAGAGGGGAACGGGAGGTAGCAGAGAGAGAGAGAGGGGGGAAAAGGAGGTAGCAGAGAGAGAGAGGGGAAAAGGAAGTAGCAGAGAGAGAGAGAGAGGGGAATGGGAGGTAGCAGAGAGAGATAGCGGGGAACAGGAGGTAGCAGAGCGAGAGAGGGGAACGGGAGGTAGGAGAGAGAGAGATACAGGGTAACGGGGTAGCAGAGAGATATATAGAGGGGAACAGGGGGTAGCAGAGAGAGAGAGAGAGGGGAACAGGGGGTAGCAGAGAGAGAGAGGGGAACGGGAGGTAGCAGAGAGAGAGATAGAGGGGAACGGGAGGTAGCAGAGAGAGAGAGAGGGGAAAAGGAGGTAGCAGAGAGAGAGAGGGGAACAGGGGGTAGCAGAGAGAGAGACAGAGGGGAACAGGGGGTAGCATAGAGAGATAGAGGGGAACAGGGGGTAGCAGAGAGAGAGACAGAGGGGAACAGGGGGTAGCATAGAGAGATAGAGGGGAACAGGGGGTAGCAGAGAGAGAGAGAGAGGGGAACAGGGGTAGCATAGAGAGATAGAGGGGAACAGGGGGTAGCATAGAGAGATAGAGGGGAACAGGGGGTAGCAGAGAGAGAGAGAGAGGGGAACAGGGGTAGCATAGAGAGATAGAGGGGAACGGAAGGTAGCAGAGAGAGTGATAGAGGGGAACGGGAGGTAGCAGAGAGAGTGATAGAGGGGAACGGGAGGTAGCAGAGAGAGAGAGGGGAACGGGAGGTAGCAGAGAGAGAGAGGGGAACGGGAGGTAGCAGAGAGAGAGAGGGGAACAGGGGGTAGCATTGAGAGAGAGATAGAGGGGAACGGGAGGTAGCAGAGCGAGAGAGGGGAACGGGAGGTAGCAGAGAGAGAGAGAGGGGAAAAGGAGGTAGCAGAGGGAGAGAGGGGAACAGGGGGTAGAAGAGAGGGAGAGGGGAACAGGGGGTAGAAGAGAGAGAGAGGGGAACGGGGTAGCAGAGAGAGAGAGATAGAGGGGAACGGGAGGTAGCAGAGAGATAGAGGGGATCAGGGGGTAGCAGAGGGGAACAGGGGGTAGCAGAGAGAGAGAGAGGGGAACAGGGGGTAGCAGAGAGAGAGAGGGGAACAGGGAGTAGCAGAGAGAGAGATAGAGGGGAACGGGAGGTAGCAGAGAGAGAGAGAGAGAGGGGAAAAGGAGGTAGCAGAGAGAGAGAGGGGAAAAGGAGGTAGCAGAGAGAGAGAGGGGAACAGGGGGTAGCAGAGAGAGAGACAGAGGGGAACAGGGGGTAGCATAGAGAGATAGAGGGGAACAGGGGGTAGCAGAGGGGAACAGGGGGTAGCAGAGAGAGAGAGAGGGGAACAGGCGGTAGCAGAGAGAGAGAGGGGAACAGGGGGTAGCAGAGAGAGAGAGAGAGGGAGGGGGGAACAGGAGGTAGCAGAGAGAGATAGCGGGGAACAGGAGGTAGCAGAGCGAGAGAGGGGAACGGGAGGTAGGAGAGAGAGAGATACAGGGGAACGGGGTAGCAGAGATATATATAGAGGGGAACAGGGGGTAGCAGAGAGAGAGAGAGAGGGGAACAGGGGGTAGCAGAGAGACAGAAAGAGGGGAACAGGGGGTAGCAGAGAGAGCGATAGAGGGGAACAGGGGGTAGCAGAGGGGAACAGGGGGTAGCAGAGAGAGAGAGGGGAACGGGAGGTAGCAGAGAGAGAGAGAGGGGAACAGGGGGTAGCATAGAGAGAGAGAGGGGAACAGGGGGTAGCATAGAGAGATAGAGGGGAACGGGAGGTAGAAGAGAGAGAGACAGAGGGGAACAGGGGGTAGCATAGAGAGAGAGAGGGGAACAGGGGGTAGAAGAGAGAGAGACAGAGGGGAACAGGGGGTAGCATAGAGAGAGAGAGAGGGGAACAGGGGATAGAAGAGAGAGAGACAGAGGGGAACGGGAGGTAGCAGAGAGAGAGAGGGGAACGGGGTAGCAGAGAGAGATTGAGGGGAACAGTAGGAAGCAGAGAGAGTTATAGAGGGGAACGGGAGGTAGCAGAGAGAGTGATAGAGGGAACGGGAGGTAGCAGAGAGAGAGAGGGGAACGGGAGGTAGCAGAGAGAAAGAGGGGAACAGGGGGTAGCATTGAGAGAGAGATAGAGGGGAACGGGAGGTAGCAGAGCGAGAGAGGGGAACGGGAGGTAGCAGAGAGAGAGATAGAGGGGAACGGGAGGTAGCAGAGCGAGAGAGGGGAACGGGAGTTAGCAGAGAGAGAGATAGAGGGGAACGGGAGGTAGCAGAGAGAGAGAGAGAGGGGAAAAGGAGGTAGCAGAGAGAGAGAGGGGAAAACGAAGTAGCAGAGAGAGAGAGGGGAACAGGGGGTAGCATAGAGAGATAGAGGGGAACAGGGGGTAGCAGAGGGGAACAGGGGGTAGCAGAGAGAGAGAGAGGGGAACAGGCGGTAGGAGAGAGAGAGGGGAACAGGGGGTAGCAGAGAGAGAGAGAGGGTGGGGCGAACAGGAGGTAGCAGAGAGAGATAGCGGGGAACAGGAGGTAGCAGAGCGAGAGAGAGGGGGGAAAAGGAGGTAGCAGAGAGAGAGAGGGGAAAAGGAAGTAGCAGAGAGAGAGAGAGAGGGGAATGGGAGGTAGCAGAGAGAGATAGCGGGGAACAGGAGGTAGCAGAGCGAGAGAGGGGAACGGGAGGTAGGAGAGAGAGAGATACAGGGTAACGGGGTAGCAGAGAGATATATAGAGGGGAACAGGGGGTAGCAGAGAGAGAGAGAGAGGGGAACAGGGGGTAGCAGAGAGAGAGAGGGGAACGGGAGGTAGCAGAGAGAGAGATAGAGGGGAACGGGAGGTAGCAGAGAGAGAGAGAGGGGAAAAGGAGGTAGCAGAGAGAGAGAGGGGAACAGGGGGTAGCAGAGAGAGAGACAGAGGGGAACAGGGGGTAGCATAGAGAGATAGAGGGGAACAGGGGGTAGCAGAGAGAGAGACAGAGGGGAACAGGGGGTAGCATAGAGAGATAGAGGGGAACAGGGGGTAGCAGAGAGAGAGAGAGAGGGGAACAGGGGTAGCATAGAGAGATAGAGGGGAACAGGGGGTAGCATAGAGAGATAGAGGGGAACAGGGGGTAGCAGAGAGAGAGAGAGAGGGGAACAGGGGTAGCATAGAGAGATAGAGGGGAACGGAAGGTAGCAGAGAGAGTGATAGAGGGGAACGGGAGGTAGCAGAGAGAGTGATAGAGGGGAACGGGAGGTAGCAGAGAGAGAGAGGGGAACGGGAGGTAGCAGAGAGAGAGAGGGGAACGGGAGGTAGCAGAGAGAGAGAGGGGAACAGGGGGTAGCATTGAGAGAGAGATAGAGGGGAACGGGAGGTAGCAGAGCGAGAGAGGGGAACGGGAGGTAGCAGAGAGAGAGAGAGAGGGGAAAAGGAGGTAGCAGAGGGAGAGAGGGGAACAGGGGGTAGAAGAGAGGGAGAGGGGAACAGGGGGTAGAAGAGAGAGAGAGGGGAACGGGGTAGCAGAGAGAGAGAGATAGAGGGGAACGGGAGGTAGCAGAGAGATAGAGGGGATCAGGGGGTAGCAGAGGGGAACAGGGGGTAGCAGAGAGAGAGAGAGGGGAACAGGGGGTAGCAGAGAGAGAGAGGGGAACAGGGAGTAGCAGAGAGAGAGATAGAGGGGAACGGGAGGTAGCAGAGAGAGAGAGAGAGAGGGGAAAGGAGGTAGCAGAGAGAGAGAGGGGAAAAGGAGGTAGCAGAGAGAGAGAGGGGAACAGGGGGTAGCAGAGAGAGAGACAGAGGGGAACAGGGGGTAGCATAGAGAGATAGAGGGGAACAGGGGGTAGCAGAGGGGAACAGGGGGTAGCAGAGAGAGAGAGAGGGGAACAGGCGGTAGCAGAGAGAGAGAGGGGAACAGGGGGTAGCAGAGAGAGAGAGAGAGGGAGGGGGGAACAGGAGGTAGCAGAGAGAGATAGCGGGGAACAGGAGGTAGCAGAGCGAGAGAGGGGAACGGGAGGTAGGAGAGAGAGAGATACAGGGGAACGGGGTAGCAGAGATATATATAGAGGGGAACAGGGGGTAGCAGAGAGAGAGAGAGAGGGGAACAGGGGGTAGCAGAGAGACAGAAAGAGGGGAACAGGGGGTAGCAGAGAGAGCGATAGAGGGGAACAGGGGGTAGCAGAGGGGAACAGGGGGTAGCAGAGAGAGAGAGGGGAACGGGAGGTAGCAGAGAGAGAGAGAGGGGAACAGGGGGTAGCATAGAGAGAGATAGGGGAACAGGGGGTAGCATAGAGAGATAGAGGGGAACGGGAGGTAGAAGAGAGAGAGACAGAGGGGAACAGGGGGTAGCATAGAGAGAGAGAGAGGGGAACAGGGGGTAGAAGAGAGAGAGACAGAGGGGAACAGGGGGTAGCATAGAGAGAGAGAGAGGGGAACAGGGGATAGAAGAGAGAGAGACAGAGGGGAACGGGAGGTAGCAGAGAGAGAGAGGGGAACGGGGTAGCAGAGAGAGATTGAGGGGAACAGTAGGAAGCAGAGAGAGTTATAGAGGGGAACGGGAGGTAGCAGAGAGAGTGATAGAGGGAACGGGAGGTAGCAGAGAGAGAGAGGGGAACGGGAGGTAGCAGAGAGAAAGAGGGGAACAGGGGGTAGCATTGAGAGAGAGATAGAGGGGAACGGGAGGTAGCAGAGCGAGAGAGGGGAACGGGAGGTAGCAGAGAGAGAGATAGAGGGGAACGGGAGGTAGCAGAGAGAGAGAGAGAGGGAAAAGGAGGTAGCAGAGGGAGAGAGGGGAACAGGGGGTAGAAGAGAGGGAGAGGGGAACAGGGGGTAGAAGAGAGAGAGAGCGGAACAGGGGGTAGCAGAGAGAGAGAGATAGAGGGGAACGGGAGGTAGCAGAGCGAGAGAGGGGAACAGGGGGTAGCAGAGAGAGAGAGATAGAGGGGAACGGGAGGTAGCAGAGAGATAGAGGGGAACAGGGGGTAGCAGAGGGGAACAGGGGGTAGCAGAGAGAGAGAGAGGGGAACAGGGGGTAGCAGAGAGAGAGAGGGGAACAGGGGGTAGCAGAGAGAGAGAGGGGAACAGGGAGTAGCAGAGAGAGAGAGAGAGAGGGGAAAAGGAGGTAGCAGAGAGAGAGAGGGAAAAGGAGGTAGCAGAGAGAGAGAGGGGAACAGGGGGTAGCAGAGAGAGAGACAGAGGGGAACAGGGGGTAGTATAGAGAGATAGAGGGGAACAGGGGGTAGCAGAGGGGAACAGGGGGTAGCAGAGAGAGAGAGAGGGGAACAGGCGGTAGCAGAGAGAGAGAGGGGAACAGGGGATAGCAGAGAGAGAGAGAAAGGGAGGGGGAACAGGAGGTAGCAGAGAGAGATAGCGGGGAACAGGAGGTAGCAGAGCGAGAGAGGGGAACGGGAGGTAGGAGAGAGAGAGATACAGGGGAACGGGGTAGCAGAGATATATATAGAGGGGAACAGGGGGTAGCAGAGAGAGAGAGGGGAACAGGTGGTAGCAGAGAGAGAGAGAGGGGAACGGGAGGTAGGAGAGAGAGAGAGGGGAACGGGAGGTAGCAGAGAGAGAGAGGGGAACGGGAGGTAGCAGAGAGAGAGAGGGGAACAGGGGGTAGCATTGAGAGAGAGATAGAGGGGAACGGGAGGTAGCAGAGCGAGAGAGGGGAACGGGAGGTAGCAGAGAGAGAGAGAGAGAGGGGAAAAGGAGGTAGAAGAGGGAGAGAGGGGAACAGGGGGTAGAAGAGAGGGAGAGGGGAACAGGGGGTAGAAGAGAGAGAGAGCGGATCAGGGGGTAGCAGAGAGAGAGAGATAGAGGGGAACGGGAGGTAGCAGAGCGAGAGAGGGGAACGGGGTAGCAGAGAGAGAGAGATAGAGGGGAACGGGAGGTAGCAGAGAGAGAGAGAGAGAGGGGAAAGGAGGTAGCAGAGGGGAACAGGGGGTAGCAGAGAGAGAGAGAGGGGAACAGGGGGTAGCAGAGAGAGAGAGGGGAACAGGGAGTAGCAGAGAGAGAGATAGAGGGGAACGGGAGGTAGCAGAGAGAGAGAGAGAGAGGGGAAAGGAGGTAGCAGAGAGAGAGGGGAAAAGGAGGTAGCAGAGAGAGAGAGGGGAACAGGGGGTAGCAGAGAGAGAGACAGAGGGGAACAGGGGGTAGCATAGAGAGATAGGGGGGAACAGGGGGTAGCAGAGGGGAACAGGGGGTAGCAGAGAGAGAGAGAGGGGAACAGGCGGTAGCAGAGAGAGAGAGGGGAACAGGGGGTAGCAGAGAGAGAGAGAGAGGGAGGGGGGAACAGGAGGTAGCAGAGAGATAGCGGGGAACAGGAGGTAGCAGAGCGAGAGAGGGGAACGGGAGGTAGGAGAGAGAGAGATACAGGGGAACGGGGTAGCAGAGATATATATAGAGGGGAACAGGGGGTAGCAGAGAGAGAGAGAGAGGGGAACAGGGGGTAGCAGAGAGACAGAGAGAGGGGAACAGGGGGTAGCAGAGAGAGCGATAGAGGGGAACAGGGGGTAGCAGAGGGGAACAGGGGGTAGCAGAGAGAGAGAGGGGAACAGGGGGTAGCAGAGAGAGAGAGGGGAACAGGGAGTAGCAGAGAGAGAGAGAGAGAGGGGAAAAGGAGGTAGCAGAGAGAGAGAGGGGAAAAGGAGGTAGCAGAGAGAGAGAGGGGAACAGGGGGTAGCAGAGAGAGAGACAGAGGGGAACAGGGGGTAGTATAGAGAGATAGAGGGGAACAGGGGGTAGCAGAGGGGAACAGGGGGTAGCAGAGAGAGAGAGAGGGGAACAGGCGGTAGCAGAGAGAGAGAGGGGAACAGGGGATAGCAGAGAGAGAGAGAAAGGGAGGGGGAACAGGAGGTAGCAGAGAGAGATAGCGGGGAACAGGAGGTAGCAGAGCGAGAGAGGGGAACGGGAGGTAGGAGAGAGAGAGATACAGGGGAACGGGGTAGCAGAGATATATATAGAGGGGAACAGGGGGTAGCAGAGAGAGAGAGGGGAACAGGTGGTAGCAGAGAGAGAGAGAGAGGGGAACGGGAGGTAGGAGAGAGAGAGAGGGGAACGGGAGGTAGCAGAGAGAGAGAGGGGAACGGGAGGTAGCAGAGAGAGAGAGGGGAACAGGGGGTAGCATTGAGAGAGAGATAGAGGGGAACGGGAGGTAGCAGAGCGAGAGAGGGGAACGGGAGGTAGCAGAGAGAGAGAGAGAGGGGAAAAGGAGGTAGAAGAGGGAGAGAGGGGAACAGGGGGTAGAAGAGAGGGAGAGGGGAACAGGGGGTAGAAGAGAGAGAGAGCGGAGCAGGGGGTAGCAGAGAGAGAGAGATAGAGGGGAACGGGAGGTAGCAGAGCGAGAGAGGGGAACGGGGTAGCAGAGAGAGAGAGATAGAGGGGAACGGGAGGTAGCAGAGAGAGAGAGAGAGAGGGGAAAAGGAGGTAGCAGAGGGGAACAGGGGGTAGCAGAGAGAGAGAGAGGGGAACAGGGGGTAGCAGAGAGAGAGAGGGGAACAGGGAGTAGCAGAGAGAGAGATAGAGGGGAACGGGAGGTAGCAGAGAGAGAGAGAGAGAGGGGAAAAGGAGGTAGCAGAGAGAGAGGGGAAAAGGAGGTAGCAGAGAGAGAGAGGGGAACAGGGGGTAGCAGAGAGAGAGACAGAGGGGAACAGGGGGTAGCATAGAGAGATAGAGGGGAACAGGGGGTAGCAGAGGGGAACAGGGGGTAGCAGAGAGAGAGAGGGGGAACAGGCGGTAGCAGAGAGAGAGAGGGGAACAGGGGGTAGCAGAGAGAGAGAGAGAGGGAGGGGGGAACAGGAGGTAGCAGAGAGATAGCGGGGAACAGGAGGTAGCAGAGCGAGAGAGGGGAACGGGAGGTAGGAGAGAGAGAGATACAGGGGAACGGGGTAGCAGAGATATATATAGAGGGGAACAGGGGGTAGCAGAGAGAGAGAGAGAGGGGAACAGGGGGTAGCAGAGAGACAGAGAGAGGGGAACAGGGGGTAGCAGAGAGAGCGATAGAGGGGAACAGGGGGTAGCAGAGGGGAACAGGGGGTAGCAGAGAGAGAGAGGGGAACGGGAGGTAGCAGAGAGAGAGAGAGGGGAACAGGGGCTAGCATAGAGAGAGAGAGGGGAACAGGGGGTAGCATAGAGAGAAAGAGGGGAACGGGAGGTAGAAGAGAGAGAGACAGAGGGGAACAGGGGGTAGCATAGAGAGAGAGAGAGGGGAACAGGGGGTAGAAGAGAGAGAGACAGAGGGGAACAGGGGGTAGCATAGAGAGAGAGAGAGGGGAACAGGGGATAGAAGAGAGAGAGACAGAGGGGAACGGGAGGTAGCAGAGAGAGAGAGGGGAACGGGAGGTAGCAGAGAGAGATTGAGGGGAACAGGAGGTAGCAGAGAGAGTGATAGAGGGGAACGGGAGGTAGCAGAGCGAGAGAGGGGAACGGGAGGTAGCAGAGAGAGAGATAGAGGGGAACGGGAGGTAGCAGAGAGAGAGAGAGAGGGGAAAAGGAGGTAGCAGAGGGAGAGAGGGGAACAGGGGGTAGAAGAGAGGGAGAGGGGAACAGGGGGTAGAAGAGAGAGAGAGCGGAACAGGGGGTAGCAGAGAGAGAGAGATAGAGGGGAACGGGAGGTAGCAGAGCGAGAGAGGGGAACAGGGGGTAGCAGAGAGAGAGAGATAGAGGGGAACGGGAGGTAGCAGAGAGATAGAGGGGAACAGGGGGTAGCAGAGGGGAACAGGGGGCAGCAGAGAGAGAGAGAGGGGAACAGGGGGTAGCAGAGAGAGAGAGGGGAACAGGGAGTAGCAGAGAGAGAGAGAGAGGGGAAAAGGAGGTAGCAGAGAGAGAGAGGGGAAAAGGAGGTAGCAGAGAGAGAGAGGGGAACAGGGGGTAGCAGAGAGAGAGACAGAGGGGAACAGGGGGTAGTATAGAGAGATAGAGGGGAACAGGGGGTAGCAGAGAGAGAGAGGGGAACAGGCGGTAGCAGAGAGAGAGAGGGGAACAGGGGATAGCAGAGAGAGAGAGAAAGGGAGGGGGAACAGGAGGTAGCAGAGAGAGATAGCGGGGAACAGGAGGTAGCAGAGAGAGATAGCGGGGAACAGGAGGTAGCAGAGCGAGAGAGGGGAACGGGAGGTAGGAGAGAGAGAGATACAGGGGAACGGGGTAGCAGAGATATATATAGAGGGGAACAGGGGGTAGCAGAGAGAGAGAGAGAGGGGAACAGGGGGTAGCAGAGAGAGAGAGAGGGGAACGGGAGGTAGCAGAGAGAGAGAGAGAGGGGAAAGGAGGTAGCAGAGAGAGAGAGGGGAACAGGGGGTAGCAGAGAGAGAGAGAGAGAGGGGAACAGGGGGTAGCAGAGAGAGCGATAGAGGGGAACAGGTGGTAGCAGAGGGGAACAGGGGGTAGCAGAGAGAGAGAGGGGAACGGGAGGTAGCAGAGAGAGAGAGGGGAACAGGGGGTAGAAGAGAGAGAGACAGAGGGTAACAGGGGGTAGCAGAGAGAGAGAGATAGGGGGGTAACAGGGGGTAGCAGAAGGGAGGGGAACAGGGGGTAGCAGAGAGAGAGGGGGGGGGACAGGGGGTAGCAGAGAGAGAGAGGGGGGGACAGGGGGTAGCAGAGAGACAAAGAGAGAGAGAGGGGGGAACAGGGGGTAGCAGAGAGAGAGAGAGAGAGAGAGAGGGGAACAGGGGGTAGCAGAGAGAGAGAGGGGGGGAACAGGGGGTAGCAGAGAGAGAGAGATAGAGGGGAACGGGAGGTAGCAGAGCGAGAGAGGGGAACAGGGGGTAGCAGATAGAGAGAGATAGAGGGGAACGGGAGGTAGCAGAGAGATAGAGGGGAACAGGGGGTAGCAGAGGGGAACAGGGGGTAGCAGAGAGAGAGAGAGGGGAAAAGGGGGTAGCAGAGAGAGAGAGGGGAACAGGGAGTCGCAGAGAGAGAGATAGAGGGGAACGGGAGGTAGCAGAGAGAGAGAGAGAGAGGGGAAAAGGAGGTAGCAGAGAGAGAGAGGGGAAAAGGCGGTAGCAGAGAGAGAGAGGGGAACAGGGGGTAGCAGAGAGAGAGACAGAGGGGAACAGGGGGTAGCATAGAGAGATAGAGGGGAACAGGGGGTAGCAGAGGGGAACAGGGGGTAGCAGAGAGAGAGAGAGGGGAACAGGCGGTAGCAGAGAGAGAGAGGGGAACAGGGGATAGCAGAGAGAGAGAGAAAGGGAGGGGGAACAGGAGGTAGCAGAGAGAGATAGCGGGGAACACGAGGTAGCAGAGCGAGAGAGGGGAACGGGAGGTAGGAGAGAGAGAGATACAGGGGAACGGGGTAGCAGAGATATATATAGAGGGGAACAGGGGGTAGCAGAGAGAGGGAGAGAGGGGAACAGGGGGTAGCAGAGAGAGAGAGGGGAACGGGAGGTAGCAGAGAGAGAGAGAGAGGGGAAAAGGAGGTAGCAGAGAGAGAGAGGGGAACAGGGGGTAGCAGAGAGAGAGAGAGAGGGGAACAGGGGGTAGCAGAGAGAGCGATAGAGGGGAACAGGTGGTAGCAGAGGGGAACAGGGGGTAGCAGAGAGAGAGAGGGGAACGGGAGGTAGCAGAGAGAGAGAGGGGAACAGGGGGTAGAAGAGAGAGAGACAGAGGGTAACAGGGGGTAGCAGAGAGAGAGAGATAGGGGGGTAACAGGGGGTAGCAGAAGGGAGGGGAACAGGGGGTAGCAGAGAGAGAGATGGGGGGACAGGGGGTAGCAGAGAGAGAGAGGGGGGAACAGGGCGTAGCAGAGAGACAGAGAGAGAGAGAGGGGGGAACAGGGGGTAGCAGAGAGAGAGAGAGAGAGAGGGGGAACAGGGGGTAGCAGAGAGAGAGAGGGGGGGAACAGGGGGTAGCAGAGAGAGAGAGAGAGAGAGGGGAACAGGAGGTAGCAGAGAGAGAGAGAGAGAGGGGAAAAGGAGGTAGCAGAGAGAGAGAGGGGAACAGGGGGTAGCAGAGAGAGAGAGAGAGAGGGGAACAGGGGTAGCAGAGAGAGCGATAGAGGGGAACAGGTGGTAGCAGAGGGGAACAGGGGGTAGCAGAGAGAGAGAGGGGAACGGGAGGTAGCAGAGAGAGAGAGGGGAACAGGGGGTAGAAGAGAGAGAGACAGAGGGTAACAGGGGGTAGCAGAGAGAGAGATATAGGGGGTAACAGGGGGTAGCAGAAGGGAGGGGAACAGGGGGTAGCAGAGAGAGAGAGGGGGGGACAGGGGGTAGCAGAGAGAGAGAGGGGGGTACAGGGGGTAGCAGAGAGACAGAGAGAGAGAGAGGGGGGAACAGGGGGTAGCAGAGAGAGAGAGAGGGGAACAGGGGGTAGCAGAGAGAGAGGGGGGGGGAACAGGGGGTAGCAGAGAGAGAGAGAGAGAGAGGGGAACAGGGGGTAGCAGAGAGAGAGAGAGAGAGAGGTGGGAACAGGAGGTAGCAGAGAGAGATAGCGGGGAACAGGAGGTAGCAGAGCGAGAGAGGGGAACGGGAGGTAGGAGAGAGAGAGGGGGGGTAACAGGGGGTAGCAGAGAGAGAGGGGAACAGGGGGTAGCATAGAGAGATAGAGGGGAACAGGGGGTAGCAGAGAGAGAGAGATAGAGGGGAACGGGAGGTAGCAGAGAGAGAGGGGGGGGTAACAGGGGGTAGCAGAGAGAGAGGAGAACAGGGGGTAGCATAGAGAGATAGAGGGGAACAGGGGGTAGCAGAGAGAGAGAGAGAGAGGGGAAAGGGGGTAGCAGAGAGAGAGAGGGGGGGTAACAGGGGGTAGCAGAGAGAGAGGGGAACAGGGGGTAGCAGAGAGAGAGAGGGGGGAACAGGGGGTAGCAGAGAGAGAGAGAGAGAGAGGGGAACAGGGGGTAGCAGAGCGAGAGAGAGGGGAACAGGGGGTAGCAGAGAGAGAGAGAGAGAGGGGGAACAGGAGGTAGCAGAGAGAGATAGCGGGGAACAGGAGGTAGCAGAGCGAGAGAGGGGAACGGGAGGTAGCAGAGAGAGAGAGAGAGAGAGGGGGAACAGGAGGTAGCAGAGAGAGATAGCGGGGAACAGGGGGTAGCAGAGCGAGAGAGGGGAAAGGGAGGTAGGAGAGAGAGAGAGATACAGGGGAACAGGGGGTAGCAGAGAGATATATAGACGGGAACAGGGGGTAGCAGAGAGAGAGAGAGGGGGGAACATTGGGTAGCAGAGAGAGAGAGGGGAACAGTGGGTAGCAGAGAGCGCGATAGAGGGGAACAGGGGGTAGCATAGAGAGATAGAGGGGAACAGGGGGTAGCAGAGAGAGAGAGAGAGGGGGACAGGGGGTAGCAGAGAGAGCGATAGAGGGGAACAGGGGGTAGCAGAGGGGAACAGGGGGTAGCAGAGAGAGAGAGGGGAACAGGGGGTAGCAGAGAGAGAGATAGAGGGGAACGGGGGGTAGCAGAGAGAGAGGGGGGAACAGAAGGTAGCAGAGAGAGAGAGAGAGAGAGAGGGGAACAGGGGGTAGCAGAGAGAGAGAGAGAGGGGAACAGGGGGTAGCAGAGAGAGAGAGAGAGGGGATCAGGGGGTAGCAGAGAGAGAGATAGAGGGGAACAGGGGGTAGCAGAGAGAGAGATAGAGGGGGACAGGAGGTAGCAAAGAGAGGGATAGAGGGGAACAGGGGGTAGCATAGGGGAACAGGGGGTTGCAGAGAGAGAGTGGGGAACAGGAGGTAGCAGAGAGAGATATAGTGGAACCGGAGGGAGCAGAGAGAGAGACAGAGGGGAACGGGAGGTAGCAGAGAGAGAGAGGGGAACGGGAGGTAGCAGAGAGAGAGAGGGGAACGGGAGGTAGCAGAGAGAGATAGAGGGGAACAGGAGGTAGCAGAGAGAGTGATAGAGGGGAACAGGAGGTAGCAGAGAGAGTGATAGAGGGGAACAGGAGGTAGCAGAGAGAGTGATAGAGGGGAACGGGAGGTAGCAGAGAGAGTGATAGAGGGGAACGGGAGGTAGCAGAGAGAGAGAGGGGAACGGGAGGTAGCAGAGAGAGAGAGGGGAACGGGAGGTAGCAGAGATAGAGAGGGGAACAGGGGGTAGCAGAGAGAGAGAGGGGAACAGGAGGTAGCAGAGAGAGAGAGAGAGAGGAACACGGGGGAGCAGAGAGAGAGAGGGGAACAGGGGGTAGGAGAGAGAGAGAGATGCGAACAGGGGGTAGCAGAGAGAGAGAGAGGGGAACAGGAGGTAGCAGAGAGAGAGAGGGGAACAGGGGGTAGGAGAGAGAGAGAGAGAGGGGAACAAGGGGTAGCAGAGAGAGAGAGGGGAACAGGGGTAGAGAGAGAGTATGGATAAGGGGGACAGACAGGGACAGGGGGAGAGAGAGAGAGTATGGATAAGGGGGGCAGACAGGGACAGGGGGAGAGAGAGAGTATGGATAATGTGGACAGACAAGGACAGGGGGAGAGAGAGATAATATCGGGATAAGGGGGACAGAGGGAGAGAGAGAGTATAGGGATAAGGGGGACAGACAGGGACAGGCAGCTGCTGCTCTTACTCCAGCCAGGTCTATTAAAAGACACAGGGGGGAGGGGACCTGACTCACCCCTGAGGCCAACTGGTGTAGCAGGAGAGAAGGTAGGGAGGGGGAGGGACTCCAACGGAGCCTTGATATTTATACAATTTAATTTGCAGTTGTACAAAGAGAGGGGGGGGGGGGGGGTTGTTGCCGTTTGGGAAGGTAGGGAGGGGGGAGAGAGAAGTGTTTGTTGAGGGGAGGGTAGCTAGTGGAGAAAGCAGACTGATAGATATAAGGTTTGGGAGGGGGGAGCAGAGGGGAAGGAAGGTGCTATAAGACAGTGTTGGTGCTCAGTGTTGGTGCTCAGGGTGTTCATGTCAGTGGGTTAATAGATAAGCAATACTGGGCTCCTGATTTTCTGAGAGTAGGTTCACACTTTAGGCTTGAGCTCCGAATGGTCTTTTAGTCAAATGCTTCAAAATGGGGTCACAATGCTGTCCAATACCTTGGATCTCAGGTTGAATGTTTACAGTCATAATACTGTCCAATACCTTGGATCTCAGGTGAACGTTTACAGTCACAATGCTGTCCATTACCTTGGATCTCAGGTTGAACGTTTACAGTCACAATGCTGTCCAATACCTTGGATCTCAGGTTGAATGTTTACAGTCACACTGCTGTCCAATACCTTGGATCTCAGGTTGAATGTTTACAGTCACAATGCTGTCCAATACCTTGGATCTCAGGTTGAATGTTTACAGTCACAATACTGTCCAATACCTTGGATCTCAGGTTGAATGTTTACAGTCACAATACTGTCCAATACCTTGGATCTCAGGTTGAACGTTTACAGTCATAATGCTGTCCAATACCTTGGATCTCAGGTTGAATGTTTACAGTCACAATACTGTCCAATACCTTGGATCTCAGGTTGAACGTTTACAGTCATAATGCTGTCCAATACCTTGGATCTCAGGTTGAATGTTTACAGTCACACTGCTGTCCAATACCTTGGATCTCAGGTTGAATGTTTACAGTCACACTGCTGTCCAATACCTTGGATCTCAGGTTGAATGTTTACAGTCACAATGCTGTCCAATACCTTGGATCTCAGGTGAATGTTTACAGTCACAATGCTGTCCAATACCTTGGATCTCAGGTTGAACGTTTAGAGTCACACTGCTGTCCAATACCTTGGATCTCAGGTGAACGTTTACAGTCACAATGCTGTCCAATACCTTGGATCTCAGGTGAATGTTTACAGTCACAATGCTGTCCAATACCTTGGATCTCAGGTTGAACGTTTACAGTCACAATGCTGTCCAATACCTTGGATCTCAGGTGAACGTTTACAGTCATAATGCTGTCCAATACCTTGGATCTCAGGTGAATGTTTACAGTCACACTGCTGTCCAATACCTTGGATCTCAGGTTGAATGTTTACAGTCACACTGCTGTCCAATACCTTGGATCTCAGGTTGAATGTTTACAGTCACAATGCTGTCCAATACCTTGGATCTCAGGTGAACGTTTACAGTCATAATGCTGTCCAATACCTTGGATCTCAGGTTGAATGTTTACAGTCACAATACTGTCCAATACCTTGGATCTCAGGTTGAACGTTTACAGTCATAATGCTGTCCAATACCTTGGATCTCAGGTTGAATGTTTACAGTCACACTGCTGTCCAATACCTTGGATCTCAGGTTGAATGTTTACAGTCACACTGCTGTCCAATACCTTGGATCTCAGGTTGAATGTTTACAGTCACAATGCTGTCCAATACCTTGGATCTCAGGTGAACGTTTACAGTCATAATGCTGTCCAATACCTTGGATCTCAGGTGAATGTTTACAGTCACAATGCTGTCCAATACCTTGGATCTCAGGTTGAACGTTTACAGTCACAATGCTGTCCAATACCTTGGATCTCAGGTGAATGTTTACAGTCCCAATGCTGTCCAATACCTTGGATCTCAGGTTGAACGTTTACAGTCACACTGCTGTCCAATACCTTGGATCTCAGGTGAACGTTTACAGTCACAATGCTGTCCAATACCTTGGATCTCAGGTGAATGTTTACAGTCACAATGCTGTCCAATACCTTGGATCTCAGGTTGAACGTTTACAGTCACAATGCTGTCCAATACCTTGGATCTCAGGTGAACGTTTACAGTCATAATGCTGTCCAATACCTTGGATCTCAGGTGAATGTTTACAGTCACAATGCTGTCCAATACCTTGGATCTCAGGTTGAACGTTTACAGTCCCAATGCTGTCCAATACCTTGGATCTCAGGTTGAACGTTTACAGTCACACTGCTGTCCAATACCTTGGATCTCAGGTGAACGTTTACAGTCACAATGCTGTCCAATACCTTGGATCTCAGGTTGAATGTTTACAGTCACAATGCTGTCCAATACCTTGGATCTCAGGTGAACGTTTACAGTCACAATGCTGTCCAATACCTTGGATCTCAGGTTGAACGTTTACAGTCACAATGCTGTCCAATACCTTGGATCTCAGGTTGAACGTTTACAGTCACAATGCTGTCCAATACCTTGGATCTCAGGTTGAACGTTTACAGTCACAATGCTGTCCAATACCTTGGATCTCAGGTTGAACGTTTACAGTCACAATGCTGTCCAATACCTTGGATCTCAGGTTGAATGTTTACAGTCACAATGCTGTCCAATACCTTGGATCTCAGGTTGAATGTTTACAGTCACAATACTGTCCAATACCTTGGATCTCAGGTTGAACGTTTACAGTCATAATGCTGTCCAATACCTTGGATCTCAGGTTGAATGTTTACAGTCACACTGCTGTCCAATACCTTGGATCTCAGGTTGAATGTTTACAGTCACACTGCTGTCCAATACCTTGGATCTCAGGTTGAATGTTTACAGTCACAATGCTGTCCAATACCTTGGATCTCAGGTGAACGTTTACAGTCATAATGCTGTCCAATACCTTGGATCTCAGGTGAATGTTTACAGTCACAATGCTGTCCAATACCTTGGATCTCAGGTTGAACGTTTAGAGTCACACTGCTGTCCAATACCTTGGATCTCAGGTGAACGTTTACAGTCACAATGCTGTCCAATACCTTGGATCTCAGGTGAATGTTTACAGTCACAATGCTGTCCAATACCTTGGATCTCAGGTTGAACGTTTACAGTCACAATGCTGTCCAATACCTTGGATCTCAGGTGAACGTTTACAGTCATAATGCTGTCCAATACCTTGGATCTCAGGTGAATGTTTACAGTCACACTGCTGTCCAATACCTTGGATCTCAGGTTGAATGTTTACAGTCACACTGCTGTCCAATACCTTGGATCTCAGGTTGAATGTTTACAGTCACAATGCTGTCCAATACCTTGGATCTCAGGTGAACGTTTACAGTCACAATGCTGTCCAATACCTTGGATCTCAGGTGAATGTTTACAGTCACAATGCTGTCCAATACCTTGGATCTCAGGTTGAACGTTTACAGTCACAATGCTGTCCAATACCTTGGATCTCAGGTGAACGTTTACAGTCATAATGCTGTCCAATACCTTGGATCTCAGGTGAATGTTTACAGTCACACTGCTGTCCAATACCTTGGATCTCAGGTTGAATGTTTACAGTCACACTGCTGTCCAATACCTTGGATCTCAGGTTGAATGTTTACAGTCACAATGCTGTCCAATACCTTGGATCTCAGGTGAACGATTACAGTCATAATGCTGTCCAATACCTTGGATCTCAGGTTGAATGTTTACAGTCACAATACTGTCCAATACCTTGGATCTCAGGTTGAACGTTTACAGTCATAATGCTGTCCAATACCTTGGATCTCAGGTTGAATGTTTACAGTCACACTGCTGTCCAATACCTTGGATCTCAGGTTGAATGTTTACAGTCACACTGCTGTCCAATACCTTGGATCTCAGGTTGAATGTTTACAGTCACAATGCTGTCCAATACCTTGGATCTCAGGTGAACGTTTACAGTCATAATGCTGTCCAATACCTTGGATCTCAGGTGAATGTTTACAGTCACAATGCTGTCCAATACCTTGGATCTCAGGTTGAACGTTTACAGTCACAATGCTGTCCAATACCTTGGATCTCAGGTGAATGTTTACAGTCCCAATGCTGTCCAATACCTTGGATCTCAGGTTGAACGTTTACAGTCACACTGCTGTCCAATACCTTGGATCTCAGGTGAACGTTTACAGTCACAATGCTGTCCAATACCTTGGATCTCAGGTGAATGTTTACAGTCACAATGCTGTCCAATACCTTGGATCTCAGGTTGAACGTTTACAGTCACAATGCTGTCCAATACCTTGGATCTCAGGTGAACGTTTACAGTCATAATGCTGTCCAATACCTTGGATCTCAGGTGAATGTTTACAGTCACAATGCTGTCCAATACCTTGGATCTCAGGTTGAACGTTTACAGTCCCAATGCTGTCCAATACCTTGGATCTCAGGTTGAACGTTTACAGTCACACTGCTGTCCAATACCTTGGATCTCAGGTGAACGTTTACAGTCACAATGCTGTCCAATACCTTGGATCTCAGGTTGAATGTTTACAGTCACAATGCTGTCCAATACCTTGGATCTCAGGTGAACGTTTACAGTCACAATGCTGTCCAATACCTTGGATCTCAGGTTGAACGTTTACAGTCACAATGCTGTCCAATACCTTGGATCTCAGGTTGAACGTTTACAGTCACAATGCTGTCCAATACCTTGGATCTCAGGTTGAACGTTTACAGTCACAATGCTGTCCAATACCTTGGATCTCAGGTTGAACGTTTACAGTCACAATGCTGTCCAATACCTTGGATCTCAGGTTGAACGTTTACAGTCACAATGCTGTCCAATACCTTGGATCTCAGGTTGAACGTTTACAGTCCCAATGCTGTCCAATACCTTGGATCTCAGGTGAATGTTTACAGTCACAATGCTGTCCAATACCTTGGATCTCAGGTTGAACGTTTACAGTCCCAATGCTGTCCAATACCTTGGATCTCAGGTTGAACGTTTACAGTCACACTGCTGTCCAATACCTTGGATCTCAGGTGAACGTTTACAGTCACAATGCTGTCCAATACCTTGGATCTCAGGTTGAATGTTTACAGTCACAATGCTGTCCAATACCTTGGATCTCAGGTGAACGTTTACAGTCACAATGCTGTCCAATACCTTGGATCTCAGGTTGAACGTTTACAGTCACAATGCTGTCCAATACCTTGGATCTCAGGTTGAACGTTTACAGTCACAATGCTGTCCAATACCTTGGATCTCAGGTTGAACGTTTACAGTCACAATGCTGTCCAATACCTTGGATCTCAGGTTGAACGTTTACAGTCACAATGCTGTCCAATACCTTGGATCTCAGGTTGAACGTTTACAGTCACAATGCTGTCCAATACCTTGGATCTCAGGTTGAACGTTTACAGTCCCAATGCTGTCCAATACCTTGGATCTCAGGTGAATGTTTACAGTCACAATGCTGTCCAATACCTTGGATCTCAGGTTGAACGTTTACAGTCACAATGCTGTCCAATACCTTGGATCTCAGGTGAATGTTTACAGTCCCAATGCTGTCCAATACCTTGGATCTCAGGTTGAACGTTTACAGTCACACTGCTGTCCAATACCTTGGATCTCAGGTGAACGTTTACAGTCACAATGCTGTCCAATACCTTGGATCTCAGGTGAATGTTTACAGTCACAATGCTGTCCAATACCTTGGATCTCAGGTTGAACGTTTACAGTCACAATGCTGTCCAATACCTTGGATCTCAGGTGAACGTTTACAGTCATAATGCTGTCCAATACCTTGGATCTCAGGTGAATGTTTACAGTCACAATGCTGTCCAATACCTTGGATCTCAGGTTGAACGTTTACAGTCCCAATGCTGTCCAATACCTTGGATCTCAGGTTGAACGTTTACAGTCACACTGCTGTCCAATACCTTGGATCTCAGGTGAACGTTTACAGTCACAATGCTGTCCAATACCTTGGATCTCAGGTTGAATGTTTACAGTCACAATGCTGTCCAATACCTTGGATCTCAGGTGAACGTTTACAGTCACACTGCTGTCCAATACCTTGGATCTCAGGTTGAACGTTTACAGTCACAATGCTGTCCAATACCTTGGATCTCAGGTTGAACGTTTACAGTCACAATGCTGTCCAATACCTTGGATCTCAGGTTGAACGTTTACAGTCACAATGCTGTCCAATACCTTGGATCTCAGGTTGAACGTTTACAGTCACAATGCTGTCCAATACCTTGGATCTCAGGTTGAATGTTTACAGTCACAATGCTGTCCAATACCTTGGATCTCAGGTTGAATGTTTACAGTCACAATACTGTCCAATACCTTGGATCTCAGGTTGAACGTTTACAGTCATAATGCTGTCCAATACCTTGGATCTCAGGTTGAATGTTTACAGTCACACTGCTGTCCAATACCTTGGATCTCAGGTTGAATGTTTACAGTCACACTGCTGTCCAATACCTTGGATCTCAGGTTGAATGTTTACAGTCACAATGCTGTCCAATACCTTGGATCTCAGGTGAACGTTTACAGTCATAATGCTGTCCAATACCTTGGATCTCAGGTGAATGTTTACAGTCACAATGCTGTCCAATACCTTGGATCTCAGGTTGAACGTTTAGAGTCACACTGCTGTCCAATACCTTGGATCTCAGGTGAACGTTTACAGTCACAATGCTGTCCAATACCTTGGATCTCAGGTGAATGTTTACAGTCACAATGCTGTCCAATACCTTGGATCTCAGGTTGAATGTTTACAGTCACACTGCTGTCCAATACCTTGGATCTCAGGTTGAATGTTTACAGTCACAATGCTGTCCAATACCTTGGATCTCAGGTGAATGTTTACAGTCACAATGCTGTCCAATACCTTGGATCTCAGGTTGAACGTTTAGAGTCACACTGCTGTCCAATACCTTGGATCTCAGGTGAACGTTTACAGTCACAATGCTGTCCAATACCTTGGATCTCAGGTGAATGTTTACAGTCACAATGCTGTCCAATACCTTGGATCTCAGGTTGAACGTTTACAGTCACAATGCTGTCCAATACCTTGGATCTCAGGTGAACGTTTACAGTCATAATGCTGTCCAATACCTTGGATCTCAGGTGAATGTTTACAGTCACACTGCTGTCCAATACCTTGGATCTCAGGTTGAATGTTTACAGTCACACTGCTGTCCAATACCTTGGATCTCAGGTTGAATGTTTACAGTCACAATGCTGTCCAATACCTTGGATCTCAGGTGAACGTTTACAGTCATAATGCTGTCCAATACCTTGGATCTCAGGTTGAATGTTTACAGTCACAATACTGTCCAATACCTTGGATCTCAGGTTGAACGTTTACAGTCATAATGCTGTCCAATACCTTGGATCTCAGGTTGAATGTTTACAGTCACACTGCTGTCCAATACCTTGGATCTCAGGTTGAATGTTTACAGTCACACTGCTGTCCAATACCTTGGATCTCAGGTTGAATGTTTACAGTCACAATGCTGTCCAATACCTTGGATCTCAGGTGAACGTTTACAGTCATAATGCTGTCCAATACCTTGGATCTCAGGTGAATGTTTACAGTCACAATGCTGTCCAATACCTTGGATCTCAGGTTGAACGTTTACAGTCACAATGCTGTCCAATACCTTGGATCTCAGGTGAATGTTTACAGTCCCAATGCTGTCCAATACCTTGGATCTCAGGTTGAACGTTTACAGTCACACTGCTGTCCAATACCTTGGATCTCAGGTGAACGTTTACAGTCACAATGCTGTCCAATACCTTGGATCTCAGGTGAATGTTTACAGTCACAATGCTGTCCAATACCTTGGATCTCAGGTTGAACGTTTACAGTCACAATGCTGTCCAATACCTTGGATCTCAGGTGAACGTTTACAGTCATAATGCTGTCCAATACCTTGGATCTCAGGTGAATGTTTACAGTCACAATGCTGTCCAATACCTTGGATCTCAGGTTGAACGTTTACAGTCCCAATGCTGTCCAATACCTTGGATCTCAGGTTGAACGTTTACAGTCACACTGCTGTCCAATACCTTGGATCTCAGGTGAACGTTTACAGTCACAATGCTGTCCAATACCTTGGATCTCAGGTTGAATGTTTACAGTCACAATGCTGTCCAATACCTTGGATCTCAGGTGAACGTTTACAGTCACAATGCTGTCCAATACCTTGGATCTCAGGTTGAACGTTTACAGTCACAATGCTGTCCAATACCTTGGATCTCAGGTTGAACGTTTACAGTCACAATGCTGTCCAATACCTTGGATCTCAGGTTGAACGTTTACAGTCACAATGCTGTCCAATACCTTGGATCTCAGGTTGAACGTTTACAGTCACAATGCTGTCCAATACCTTGGATCTCAGGTTGAATGTTTACAGTCACAATGCTGTCCAATACCTTGGATCTCAGGTTGAATGTTTACAGTCACAATACTGTCCAATACCTTGGATCTCAGGTTGAACGTTTACAGTCATAATGCTGTCCAATACCTTGGATCTCAGGTTGAATGTTTACAGTCACACTGCTGTCCAATACCTTGGATCTCAGGTTGAATGTTTACAGTCACACTGCTGTCCAATACCTTGGATCTCAGGTTGAATGTTTACAGTCACAATGCTGTCCAATACCTTGGATCTCAGGTGAACGTTTACAGTCATAATGCTGTCCAATACCTTGGATCTCAGGTGAATGTTTACAGTCACAATGCTGTCCAATACCTTGGATCTCAGGTTGAACGTTTAGAGTCACACTGCTGTCCAATACCTTGGATCTCAGGTGAACGTTTACAGTCACAATGCTGTCCAATACCTTGGATCTCAGGTGAATGTTTACAGTCACAATGCTGTCCAATACCTTGGATCTCAGGTTGAACGTTTACAGTCACAATGCTGTCCAATACCTTGGATCTCAGGTGAACGTTTACAGTCATAATGCTGTCCAATACCTTGGATCTCAGGTGAATGTTTACAGTCACACTGCTGTCCAATACCTTGGATCTCAGGTTGAATGTTTACAGTCACACTGCTGTCCAATACCTTGGATCTCAGGTTGAATGTTTACAGTCACAATGCTGTCCAATACCTTGGATCTCAGGTGAACGTTTACAGTCACAATGCTGTCCAATACCTTGGATCTCAGGTGAATGTTTACAGTCACAATGCTGTCCAATACCTTGGATCTCAGGTTGAACGTTTACAGTCACAATGCTGTCCAATACCTTGGATCTCAGGTGAACGTTTACAGTCATAATGCTGTCCAATACCTTGGATCTCAGGTGAATGTTTACAGTCACACTGCTGTCCAATACCTTGGATCTCAGGTTGAATGTTTACAGTCACACTGCTGTCCAATACCTTGGATCTCAGGTTGAATGTTTACAGTCACAATGCTGTCCAATACCTTGGATCTCAGGTGAACGATTACAGTCATAATGCTGTCCAATACCTTGGATCTCAGGTTGAATGTTTACAGTCACAATACTGTCCAATACCTTGGATCTCAGGTTGAACGTTTACAGTCATAATGCTGTCCAATACCTTGGATCTCAGGTTGAATGTTTACAGTCACACTGCTGTCCAATACCTTGGATCTCAGGTTGAATGTTTACAGTCACACTGCTGTCCAATACCTTGGATCTCAGGTTGAATGTTTACAGTCACAATGCTGTCCAATACCTTGGATCTCAGGTGAAAGTTTACAGTCATAATGCTGTCCAATACCTTGGATCTCAGGTGAATGTTTACAGTCACAATGCTGTCCAATACCTTGGATCTCAGGTTGAACGTTTACAGTCACAATGCTGTCCAATACCTTGGATCTCAGGTGAATGTTTACAGTCCCAATGCTGTCCAATACCTTGGATCTCAGGTTGAACGTTTACAGTCACACTGCTGTCCAATACCTTGGATCTCAGGTGAACGTTTACAGTCACAATGCTGTCCAATACCTTGGATCTCAGGTGAATGTTTACAGTCACAATGCTGTCCAATACCTTGGATCTCAGGTTGAACGTTTACAGTCACAATGCTGTCCAATACCTTGGATCTCAGGTGAACGTTTACAGTCATAATGCTGTCCAATACCTTGGATCTCAGGTGAATGTTTACAGTCACAATGCTGTCCAATACCTTGGATCTCAGGTTGAACGTTTACAGTCACAATGCTGTCCAATACCTTGGATCTCAGGTTGAACGTTTACAGTCACACTGCTGTCCAATACCTTGGATCTCAGGTGAACGTTTACAGTCACAATGCTGTCCAATACCTTGGATCTCAGGTTGAATGTTTACAGTCACAATGCTGTCCAATACCTTGGATCTCAGGTGAACGTTTACAGTCACAATGCTGTCCAATACCTTGGATCTCAGGTTGAACGTTTACAGTCACAATGCTGTCCAATACCTTGGATCTCAGGTTGAACGTTTACAGTCACAATGCTGTCCAATACCTTGGATCTCAGGTTGAACGTTTACAGTCACAATGCTGTCCAATACCTTGGATCTCAGGTTGAACGTTTACAGTCACAATGCTGTCCAATACCTTGGATCTCAGGTTGAACGTTTACAGTCACAATGCTGTCCAATACCTTGGATCTCAGGTTGAACGTTTACAGTCCCAATGCTGTCCAATACCTTGGATCTCAGGTGAATGTTTACAGTCACAATGCTGTCCAATACCTTGGATCTCAGGTTGAACGTTTACAGTCACAATGCTGTCCAATACCTTGGATCTCAGGTGAATGTTTACAGTCCCAATGCTGTCCAATACCTTGGATCTCAGGTTGAACGTTTACAGTCACACTGCTGTCCAATACCTTGGATCTCAGGTGAACGTTTACAGTCACAATGCTGTCCAATACCTTGGATCTCAGGTGAATGTTTACAGTCACAATGCTGTCCAATACCTTGGATCTCAGGTTGAACGTTTACAGTCACAATGCTGTCCAATACCTTGGATCTCAGGTGAACGTTTACAGTCATAATGCTGTCCAATACCTTGGATCTCAGGTGAATGTTTACAGTCACAATGCTGTCCAATACCTTGGATCTCAGGTTGAACGTTTACAGTCCCAATGCTGTCCAATACCTTGGATCTCAGGTTGAACGTTTACAGTCACACTGCTGTCCAATACCTTGGATCTCAGGTGAACGTTTACAGTCACAATGCTGTCCAATACCTTGGATCTCAGGTTGAATGTTTACAGTCACAATGCTGTCCAATACCTTGGATCTCAGGTGAACGTTTACAGTCACAATGCTGTCCAATACCTTGGATCTCAGGTTGAACGTTTACAGTCACAATGCTGTCCAATACCTTGGATCTCAGGTTGAACGTTTACAGTCACAATGCTGTCCAATACCTTGGATCTCAGGTTGAACGTTTACAGTCACAATGCTGTCCAATACCTTGGATCTCCGGTTGAACGTTTACAGTCACAATGCTGTCCAATACCTTGGATCTCAGGTTGAATGTTTACAGTCACAATGCTGTCCAATACCTTGGATCTCAGGTTGAATGTTTACAGTCACAATACTGTCCAATACCTTGGATCTCAGGTTGAACGTTTACAGTCATAATGCTGTCCAATACCTTGGATCTCAGGTTGAATGTTTACAGTCACACTGCTGTCCAATACCTTGGATCTCAGGTTGAATGTTTACAGTCACACTGCTGTCCAATACCTTGGATCTCAGGTTGAATGTTTACAGTCACAATGCTGTCCAATACCTTGGATCTCAGGTGAACGTTTACAGTCATAATGCTGTCCAATACCTTGGATCTCAGGTGAATGTTTACAGTCACAATGCTGTCCAATACCTTGGATCTCAGGTTGAACGTTTAGAGTCACACTGCTGTCCAATACCTTGGATCTCAGGTGAACGTTTACAGTCACAATGCTGTCCAATACCTTGGATCTCAGGTGAATGTTTACAGTCACAATGCTGTCCAATACCTTGGATCTCAGGTTGAACGTTTACAGTCACAATGCTGTCCAATACCTTGGATCTCAGGTGAACGTTTACAGTCATAATGCTGTCCAATACCTTGGATCTCAGGTGAATGTTTACAGTCACACTGCTGTCCAATACCTTGGATCTCAGGTTGAATGTTTACAGTCACACTGCTGTCCAATACCTTGGATCTCAGGTTGAATGTTTACAGTCACAATGCTGTCCAATATCTTGGATCTCAGGTGAACGTTTACAGTCATAATGCTGTCCAATACCTTGGATCTCAGGTTGAATGTTTACAGTCACAATGCTGTCCAATACCTTGGATCTCAGGTTGAATGTTTACAGTCACAATACTGTCCAATACCTTGGATCTCAGGTTGAACGTTTACAGTCATAATGCTGTCCAATACCTTGGATCTCAGGTTGAATGTTTACAGTCACACTGCTGTCCAATACCTTGGATCTCAGGTTGAATGTTTACAGTCACACTGCTGTCCAATACCTTGGATCTCAGGTTGAATGTTTACAGTCACAATGCTGTCCAATACCTTGGATCTCAGGTGAACGTTTACAGTCATAATGCTGTCCAATACCTTGGATCTCAGGTGAATGTTTACAGTCACAATGCTGTCCAATACCTTGGATCTCAGGTTGAACGTTTAGAGTCACACTGCTGTCCAATACCTTGGATCTCAGGTGAACGTTTACAGTCACAATGCTGTCCAATACCTTGGATCTCAGGTGAATGTTTACAGTCACAATGCTGTCCAATACCTTGGATCTCAGGTTGAACGTTTACAGTCACAATGCTGTCCAATACCTTGGATCTCAGGTGAACGTTTACAGTCATAATGCTGTCCAATACCTTGGATCTCAGGTGAATGTTTACAGTCACACTGCTGTCCAATACCTTGGATCTCAGGTTGAATGTTTACAGTCACACTGCTGTCCAATACCTTGGATCTCAGGTTGAATGTTTACAGTCACACTGCTGTCCAATACCTTGGATCTCAGGTTGAATGTTTACAGTCACAATGCTGTCCAATATCTTGGATCTCAGGTGAACGTTTACAGTCATAATGCTGTCCAATACCTTGGATCTCAGGTTGAATGTTTACAGTCACAATACTGTCCAATACCTTGGATCTCAGGTTGAATGTTTACAGTCACACTGCTGTCCAATACCTTGGATCTCAGGTTGAATGTTTACAGTCACAATGCTGTCCAATACCTTGGATCTCAGGTTGAATGTTTACAGTCACAATACTGTCCAATACCTTGGATCTCAGGTTGAACGTTTACAGTCACACTGCTGTCCAATACCTTGGATCTCAGGTGAACGTTTACAGTCACAATGCTGTCCAATACCTTGGATCTCAGGTGAATGTTTACAGTCACAATGCTGTCCAATACCTTGGATCTCAGGTTGAACGTTTACAGTCACAATGCTGTCCAATACCTTGGATCTCAGGTGAACGTTTACAGTCATAATGCTGTCCAATACCTTGGATCTCAGGTGAATGTTTACAGTCACAATGCTGTCCAATACCTTGGATCTCAGGTTGAACGTTTACAGTCCCAATGCTGTCCAATACCTTGGATCTCAGGTTGAACGTTTACAGTCACACTGCTGTCCAATACCTTGGATCTCAGGTGAACGTTTACAGTCACAATGCTGTCCAATACCTTGGATCTCAGGTTGAATGTTTACAGTCACAATGCTGTCCAATACCTTGGATCTCAGGTTGAACGTTTACAGTCACAATGCTGTCCAATACCTTGGATCTCAGGTTGAACGTTTACAGTCCCAATGCTGTCCAATACCTTGGATCTCAGGTTGAACGTTTACAGTCACACTGCTGTCCAATACCTTGGATCTCAGGTGAACGTTTACAGTCACAATGCTGTCCAATACCTTGGATCTCAGGTTGAATGTTTACAGTCACAATGCTGTCCAATACCTTGGATCTCAGGTTGAACGTTTACAGTCACAATGCTGTCCAATACCTTGGATCTCAGGTTGAACGTTTACAGTCACAATGCTGTCCAATACCTTGGATCTCAGGTTGAACGTTTACAGTCACAATGCTGTCCAATACCTTGGATCTCAGGTTGAATGTTTACAGTCACAATGCTGTCCAATACCTTGGATCTCAGGTTGAACGTTTACAGTCACAATACTGTCCAATACCTTGGATCTCAGGTGAACGTTTACAGTCACAATGCTGTCCAATACCTTGGATCTCAGGTTGAACGTTTACAGTCACAATGCTGTCCAATACCTTGGATCTCAGGTTGAATGTTTACAGTCACAATACTGTCCAATACCTTGGATCTCAGGTTGAACGTTTACAGTCACAATGCTGTCCAATACCTTGGATCTCAGGTTGAACGTTTACAGTCACAATGCTGTCCAATACCTTGGATCTCAGGTTGAACGTTTACAGTCATAATGCTGTCCAATACCTTGGATCTCAGGTTGAACGTTTACAGTCTAAAAAGAGAAGGCCAATGATGTCTGCGGATACATGATCTACATACAATATGACTGTTATCTAATAGCATTACCTTCTGACACACTGTGCTTGTAGACCTTCGCTAGTCTACTTTGTCACTGTGCACTTGTAAAACGATATAGAATATGTTGTATATGATATGAGTTTACCAGTGAAGATAATAAAGGAAACATTGTGCCAGTTTACTTTCAATCGCTTCCACGGCCTTGGCCCATTGAATATGCTCTATTTTCACCCCACTTCCACGGCCTTGGCCCATTGAATTATGCTCTATTTTCACCCCACTTCCACGGCCTTGGCCCATTGTATATGCTCTATTTTCACCCCACTTCCACGGCCTTGGCCCATTGAATATGCTCTATTTTCACCCCACTTCCACGGCCTTGGCCCATTTGAATATGCTCTATTTTCACCCCACTTCCACGGCCTTGGCCCATTGAATATGCTCTATTTTCACCCCACTTCCACGGCCTTGGCCCATTGTATATGCTCTATTTTCACCCCACTTCCACGGCCTTGGCCCATTGAATATGCTCTATTTTCACCCCACTTCCACGGCCTTGGCCCATTGAATATGCTCTATTTTCACCCCACTTCCACGGCCTTTGCCCATTGAATATGCTCTATTTTCACCCCACTTCCACGGCCTTGGCCCATTGAATATGCTCTATTTTCACCCCACTTCCACGGCCTTGGCCCATTGAATATGCTCTATTTTCACCCCACTTCCACGGCCTTGGCCCATTGAATATGCTCTATTTTCACCCCACTTCCACGGCCTTGGCCCATTGAATATGCTCTATTTTCACCCCACTTCCACGGCCTTGGCCCATTGACTATGCTCTATTTTCACCCCACTTCCACGGCCTTGGCTCATTGAATATGCTCTATTTTCACCCCACTTCCACGGCCTTGGCCCATTGAATATGCTCTATTTTCACCCCACTTCCACGGCCTTGGCCCATTGACTATGCTCTATTTTCACCCCACTTCCACGGCCTTGGCCCGTTGAATATGCTCTATTTTCACCCCACTTCAACGGCCTTGGCCCATTGAATATGCTCTATTTTCACCCCACTTCCACGGCCTTGGCCCATTGAATATGCTCTATTTTCACCATCCACTGCAGTAAACTGTTCCCAGTATAGAGAAGCAGTACAGTGTTTAAAGAAACAGATCTGTGACTACAGTAAATCTTCCACTGTGTAACTCAATGCTGAGGGGGGGTTTCCTATCTCCAGCACCACCTGCCCTGCTCCCAGGGTTCTCTGTGGGTTCTACGTGGTACTGCAAAAGACAAATAGAATTAGCTGGTGAATCACCATTCAAACATACAGTAAAATAGTCATCCTCTGAATATGGACCTGATCATTTATACCAATGACGCTGTGATTATTAAAACTTCTTGTGACTCTCAAACCCGGGTCCGGGAGCGTAATCATTGCCTGACAAAAATTAGCATAACGCAACGGACATAAATATTCCTAGAAAATATTCCTATTCATGAAAATCACAAGTGAAATATATTGAGACGCAGCTTAGCCTTTTGTTAATCACCCTGTCATCTGGGATTTTCAAAATATGCTTTACAGCCAACGCTAGACAAGCATTTGTGTAAGTTTATCATTGACTAGCATAGCATTATGCCTTGCTAGCAGCAGGCAACCTTGTCACGAAAATCAGAAAAGCAATCAAATTAAATTGTTTACCTTTGATGAACTTCGGATGTTTTCACTCACGAGACTCCCAGGTAGATAGCCAAAGTTCATTTTTTTCCCAAAATATTATTTTTGTAGGCGAAAATAGCTCAGTTTGTTCTTCACATTTGGCTGAGAAATCGCCCGGGAATTGCAACAACGCCGAAAAATATTCCAAATTAGCTCCATAATATCGACAGAAACATGGCAAACGTTGTTTATAATTAATCCTCAAGGTGTTTTTCTAATATCTATTGGATAATATATCCGTAGGGACAATTAGTTTTTCATTAGGACCGATTGGAGTAATGGCTACCTCTGTATTTTACGCGAGAATCACTCTGGGAGCCACCATGTGAACACTTACGCAATGTGGCCGCCTACGGCTATTCTTCAACATAAATGCGTAAAACTACGTCACAATGCTGTAGACACCTTGGGGAATACGTAGAAAGCGTAAGCTTGTTGATGGCACATTCACAGCTCAATAGGGACTCATTGGAACGCAGCGCTTTCAAAAGCTGGGGTACTTCCAATTGGATTTTTCTCAGACTTTCGCCTGCAACATGAGTTCTGTTATACTCACAGACAATAACTTTACAGTTTTGGAAACGTTAGAGTGTTTTCTACCCTGTCAATTATATGCATATTCTAGCATCTTGTCCTGACAAAATATCCCGTGTAAAACGGGAAAGTTTTTTTTTTTTCAAAAATGAAAATACTCCCCCCTAGTACCATTATCCTCATATTACATTTAGCTTTGATTTGAGGTTTGGGATTTGAAGGCATTACAGTATTAAAGCTAGAACCCTTAATTGAAACAATCACAAAGCGGCTCCCCTTTCGCTAAAAACATATAGAATGGGGCTGGGAACATGTAACCACTCAAATTCATATGCAGAGCTATGGGTGGAAGGATTGACCAACCATGATATCAAATGTATAGTTTTAACCATGTTTTGAAGCTATATAGTGTTTGTTTACATTTACTTTGTTTACAAACACTGGAGTAAAACAAGCTTATATTTGGGGTTCTGATGGGGCACTACTGTTGAACTAAGCTCATGAGGCATTAAGAATAAGTTATATTCTTCAAGAATCATTGGGAATATATCATTAATTTACAAGTCCACAAATGTATATAGCAGCTAAGGATTCTAGTATAAGTGGGTAGTTTGACACTATCCTGCACTTTCACTGTTGTTCCACCAGAGGGGAGTGTGAGTGTGTGTGTAGTAACAAGAGGAGAACGCTTCATTGACTCACCGTTCTCTCTCTCTCCCTCTCTCTCTGTCACACACACACACACACACACACACACACACACAGTGAGGTCATTGCTGAGGTCCATAGTCTGGTTCCAGATTCTCAGACATGACATCACTGTGTGAACATCAACCAGGTGGGGTAGATGGGCAGAGAAAGTACACTCTAAACTACTCCCATGACATAAAAATCACCACTGAAATTCATTGTAGGTGCTGGTCCTTTTGGACTGTAGTATTACACTTTATATATATATATATATAAATCTTGCCTGTTTTGCATGTGATTTTTGCATTAATATGTGTCACATATCAGTTTGCAAATAATGTATAAAAAACAAACATAATTGAGACAATAAAGCCGCATACAAACATGGTCTTTTTTTTGTTTTCTTGTATAAGGCATCTCCAAAATGCAGGTGTTTATGACTAGCTCAGTGCTTTCTGTGGTGGTCGGGCAAGCCAAAAGAAAATACAGAGTGCTGCTCCCAGGGTTCTCTGTGGGTTCTACGTGGTACTGCAAAAGACAAATAGAATTAGCTGGTGAATCACCATTCAAACATACAGTAAAATAGTCATCCTCTGAATATGGACCTGATCATTTATACCAATGACGCTGTGATTATTAAAACTTCTTGTGACTCTCAAACCCGGGTCCGGGAGCGTAATCATTGCCTGACAAAAATTAGCATAACGCAACGGACATAAATATTCCTAGAAAATATTCCTATTCATGAAAATCACAAGTGAAATATATTGAGACGCAGCTTAGCCTTTTGTTAATCACCCTGTCATCTGGGATTTTCAAAATATGCTTTACAGCCAACGCTAGACAAGCATTTGTGTAAGTTTATCATTGACTAGCATAGCATTATGCCTTGCTAGCAGCAGGCAACCTTGTCACGAAAATCAGAAAAGCAATCAAATTAAATTGTTTACCTTTGATGAACTTCGGATGTTTTCACTCACGAGACTCCCAGGTAGATAGCCAAAGTTCATTTTTTTCCCAAAATATTATTTTTGTAGGCGAAAATAGCTCAGTTTGTTCTTCACATTTGGCTGAGAAATCGCCCGGGAATTGCAACAACGCCGAAAAATATTCCAAATTAGCTCCATAATATCGACAGAAACATGGCAAACGTTGTTTATAATTAATCCTCAAGGTGTTTTTCTAATATCTATTGGATAATATATCCGTAGGGACAATTAGTTTTTCATTAGGACCGATTGGAGTAATGGCTACCTCTGTATTTTACGCGAGAATCACTCTGGGAGCCACCATGTGAACACTTACGCAATGTGGCCGCCTACGGCTATTCTTCAACATAAATGCGTAAAACTACGTCACAATGCTGTAGACACCTTGGGGAATATGTAGAAAGCGTAAGCTTGTTGATGGCACATTCACAGCTCAATAGGGACTCATTGGAACGCAGCGCTTTCAAAAGCTGGGGTACTTCCAATTGGATTTTTCTCAGACTTTCGCCTGCAACATCAGTTCTGTTATACTCACAGACAATAACTTTACAGTTTTGGAAACGTTAGAGTGTTTTCTACCCTGTCAATTATATGCATATTCTAGCATCTTGTCCTGACAAAATATCCCGTGTAAAACGGGAAAGTTTTTTTTTTTTCAAAAATGAAAATACTCCCCCCTAGTACCATTATCCTCATATTACGTTTAGCTTTGATTTGAGGTTTGGGATTTGAAGGCATTACAGTATTAAAGCTAGAACCCTTAATTGAAACAATCACAAAGCGGCTCCCCTTTCGCTAAAAACATATAGAATGGGGCTGGGAACATGTAATCACTCAAATTCATATGCAGAGCTATGGGTGGAAGGATTGACCAACCATGATATCAAATGTATAGTTTTAACCATGTTTTGAAGCTATATAGTGTTTGTTTACATTTACTTTGTTTACAAACACTGGAGTAAAACAAGCTTATATTTGGGGTTCTGATGGGGCACTACTGTTGAACTAAGCTCATGAGGCATTAAGAATAAGTTATATTCTTCAAGAATCATTGGGAATATATCATTAATTTACAAGTCCACAAATGTATATAGCAGCTAAGGATTCTAGTATAAGTGGGTAGTTTGGCACTATCCTGCACTTTCACTGTTGTTCCACCAGAGGGGAGTGTGAGTGTGTGTGTAGTAACAAGAGGAGAACGCTTCATTGACTATCACCGTTCTCTCTCTCTCCCTCTCTCTCTGTCACACACACACACACACACACACAGTGAGGTCATTGCTGAGGTCCATAGTCTGGTTCCAGATTCTCAGACATGACATCACTGTGTGAACATCAACCAGGTGGGGTAGATGGGCAGAGAAAGTACACTCTAAACTACTCCCATGACATAAAAATCACCACTGAAATTCATAGTAGGTGCTGGTCCTTTTGGACTGTAGTATTACACTTTATATATATATATATATAAATCTTGCCTGTTTTGCATGTGATTTTTGCATTAATATGTGTCACATATCAGTTTGCAAATAATGTATAAAAAACAAACATAATTGAGACAATAAAGCCGCATACAAACATGGTCTTTTTTTTGTTTTCTTGTATAAGGCATCTCCAAAATGCAGGTGTTTATGACTAGCTCAGTGCTTTCTGTGGTGGTCGGGCAAGCCAAAAGAAAATACAGAGTGCTGCGTCGTGATTGGCTCAGTGTTCTGTCACTCATGGGGACTCTACTTAACCACCAAGTACAACCTGAAGATCAATGACGTCATCATGATTCAGCCTTGTTTTTTTTTCAGTTTCCAGTTGTTTTGAAAGCACCATAAATCCAGAAGATGCCAGACTTTGGTGACAAAATTTGCCCACGAAGGACTTCCTGTCCAAAGATGTATTGTATGTATTGTATGCTGCATAAATGATAATATGCCAGGGAGACATGTATACTGTAGTTAAGAAAGTAGTACTAAGTGTATGTTGTGTAGTAAGATATTAGTAGCCCATGTGCCCCTAATAATTCGGTATATTTACCCCTCTTAATTTCCCCTACTGTTCTGACTTGGTGGTGCACATGTAGCCTATAACCTGTTTTAGATCAATGTAATCATTGAATATTGTAAGAGCTTTCATTGTCTGCTTGTATGCCCCTTTTATTTATCCGACAGTTCTGACTTGGTGTACAGGGAGAACACCTTAAGAACGGCCCATGTTCTGAATTCTGTCGCTGTACTTTTCATAAGTGCTAAACAAATAGTTACATTGACTACGTCCGTCCTAGCTCGCTCTGTAATTTCTTAATTGAAATTCCGGATTGCCTCTTATCTGCTTGTCGTCCGCTTATGCCATATTTTGTACATCTCAATTGTCATTATTGGCCACTTGAGACTCTAGCGTCTCCCCTATCCATAAGAGGTTATTAAAACCATGTGATGTTAGATAGGTTGTATGGCAAAAAAAATACAAAATAATTGGTGATTGGGGTTTCTATATGATCCAAATATGTTTGCATACTGTGTCCCAATTTATTTGTCTATAAGCAAGTGTAAAATCCCTTTTCCATACAGTGGATAGCGTTAATGGTTTTTGTGCTAGAGTTATTTGACTATAGATAAAGTATAAATACCCTTCTTAGACCAAGAATCTGATTTAAATGTGTTTTTACAGGCTAATAATACTTATTTGAGAGCCATATTGGAGAGTATGAAAGCCAGTGTGCTGTAATGGGTCCAAACAATAAGGCACATTTTTTAGGAGTCAATCCAGAAAATAATAAATATTGTAATCTAATTGGTGAAACTATTGACTCTTCTATAGCACGCCAAGGAACAGAAGCCTGTGGGTTTAACCAGGTCTTCAGGGAATTCATGTGGAATGATAGGTGATACTAATTTAGATTTGGAACTGCAAGTCCACCTGATGCTTTTGTTCTCTGGAGTGTTGCATATTTCATATGTTGTGTCTTTTCTCCCACAAATGAACTTCTTCATGACAGAGTTTAGACCAATAGTCTATAGTGGGAGGCAGTGGTAACATGGAACTCAGAAAATTGATACGAGGGATGACATTCATTTTAATCATTGAGATTCTAGCATGCAAAGAAGTGGCCATAGCGGACCATCTTTTTATGTCTTTATGTATCTTTTGAAAGGTTTCTAAGTAGTTATTCCTGCAACTAGTGTGAAATAGAGGGGGATATGGTAATGTAGGTTGTTTGTTTCTTCACTGGGATCGTGGGTGATAGTTGCACGCTTCCCATAGCTGAGTTAAGAGGTAGTAGAGCTGATCAGATGTCTCCAGTTTTGAGGGATTGGCATGCTGACTGCAATAATGTCCACCAGAGCTGTTGTCAGAAAATATGTTCATTTCTCTACCATAAGCCGCCTCCAACGTCATTTTCAAAGAATTTGGCAGTACGTCCAACCGGCCTCACAACCACAGACCACATGTAACCACACCAGTCCAGGACCTCCACATCCAAATTCTTCACCTGCGGGATCATCTGAGACCAGCCACATGGACAGCTAATGAAAGTGAGGAGTATTTATGTCTGTAATAAACCCCTTTTTGGTGGACCTATGCCCTTCAAGGCCCACCCATGGCTGCACCCCTGCCCAGTCATGTGAAATCCATAGATTACGACCGAATTAATTTATTTAAATTGACTGATTTCCTTATATGAACTGTAACTCAGTAAAATCATTGAAATTGTTCAGTAATGAATCAAATCAATGTCAGATTTAGACCTTACAGTGAAATGCTTAAGAGCAAGTCGTGCCACTCTGTTCTTAGCCAGCTGCATCTTAACAAGGTCTTTCTTTGCAGCACTTGACCACAAGGTTGGACAATAATCAAGATAAAACTAGAGCCTGCAGGCAGGTCATCAAAATTGGTTGTCTATCCATGTCCTGAGGACGTCGCGAAATGCCTTCAAAACCAGCCACTAGGAGCATTGTGGATGGGGTTGTTAGATAGGCTTAATCACATGACTCATGACTGTTTTTTCATTTGGGGTTTTAAACCTATCCCAAACTTTAACCCTTATCTTAACCATTTGGAATGAGTGCCTAAATGTAATGTTTTAACCCTATCCCAAACTTTAACCCTTATCTTAACCATTTGGAATGAGTGCCTAAATGTAATGTTTTAACCCTATTTGACATTTGGAGAGACTTTGAAATGTAACATTTGGAGAATGTGGATGAACATCTAATTTTTCATTAAGACTATGGAACCTTACACACACACACACACACACACATACACACACACACACACACACCCAACCCAGCCTCACTAGAAGGGACAGTAGCAGTGAGTAATGGCAAAGGCAAGAAAAAGGAGACTGACAACAAGTGATGGAATTTATCCAGTTGACACCACACCAGTGAGCCTTCAAGGCATGAAACTACAATTTATGAAAGTCTATGTCTCTACACCAACCAGTCCAACAACATTCCTGCCGACAGCACCGTTTCCATTTTACCATGGATAGGAAAGGAAGGTGAGGGGCCTTATAGGCGTTATGACATTTTGGGGAAATGATGGTAGAGGTTATCAGGTGAGATCACTAAGGAGGTCAAAGCCGTTACAAAACAACACCTGTCTGGTTATAACCATAGACTCTTAACTAGAAGATCTGATTTATTGATTCTATAAACTCTGATAAAACTCGAATAAAGCAATTGTATACTGACAACATGCCGATACTGTGACGGGAAATGCTATTTATAGTCTCTTATTTGTTTACTCAGTAAGGCAATGATAATATTTGTCCTTTAAAGTCAAAGCCTTACCTCACTCAAACCTTGTACTTTAAGACCCCTTTCCAAGGAAAATACATAACGTACAAGAGATTGCATTTATTATATAGAACTTAAACCATTATCACCCTTTGAATGATATGAGCTAAGATACTCAGGCCTCAGTCTTTGCTCTGAAGAATCCCATCCATGCATAAACTTTGTCAGACACTAGGAGGTGACAGTGAACCACAACAACCCACAGTCCCCTGCCGACTGCACTGAAAACCACAACACCAAACACACACCTTAACCAGGCTCTACAGCACACAATCAAAATGATTACATCTATTTGCGTAATGGTTTATTGTCCCACTAATTGCAGACAGGGTCCAGGGTCCATTCAGCCGACAGTCAAACAGCTCAACTGTCTCTGCTCTGTGTCCAATTGTCGGTTAAGTTTTGTTTTTGTTTTCATTTGTCTTGTAATTTTTTTGTTGGTGGGGGGGGGGGTTACAGGAACAATGGTCATTTCAATTTACACACTTAGTTTATACCACAAGTACCCATAGGCTGACACTCTAAAAAAATAAATACATACAGTGTATTTGGAAAGTATTCAGACACCTTGACTTTTTCCACATTTTGTTACGTTACAGCCTTATTCTAAAATTGTTTAAATAAAACTAATCCTCATCAATCAACACACAATACTCCATAATGACAAACCGAGTGTCTTCATTGAGAGATAAGGAGCTTTGGTTTCTGATGAAGCTTAGGTCCACTGTTCACACAGACGTTCACAAAGGTTAATTTGGAAGGGGTGTAAATACAGTAGTAATTTCGCAATTGTAAAAAAAAAGAAGGTAAAGATGCCCCCCCAGTGCTCTAGCTATCGCCCCCTATTTTTGATAAATACAGATTCAACTATTTCCAAAACTTCTGTCGTTCCGTCTCAAAACTTACTTACCCAAACTGGTACATCCAGACCAAAGAGGGTTTGTTTAAAAACGTTATCCTCAAATAACCTTTCAATTCTGAGATCTTATTTAATTGGGATTTATTCAGCACAGATGCAAATGCAGTTGCATTGTTTTTAATAAAACATTTAATGGCATCACCATAAAATCTGAGGATCATCAACTTTTTGATAATCACATTGACCACATTACCTCTCACTCTTAGTTCCATGTCTCAGTAGCTTCCAGTTAGAATGTACTCAAGATGCTGCACCCCAACATATTACACCTGTATAACCAGAAAATCATATAGGATTAAGGTCGTGTTTCAAGAAACAGAAACAGACTAAACAACTAAATTCATTTGGCTTGAGTTTCTGAGGTAGATAGCATCGCTTGAGGATTGCTTCTGGGTTAGCTTGTATAGCAGTGATCCCAGTACTAAGTATTGTAGGGTTTAGAGTGAGCAGCAACAGAGTGTATTGGAGCTTCGCCACTTTAGGATGATGAAACAGCCAGGCAGCGAACTGTGGGAACTGACACAGTTTGCCTACTCAGCCTTACTGGCCTAGTCTACAACACATCTCTGCCACCACCCACTATAACCTCTGCAAACAAAGACAATCACAAAAAAATGACCCTGCACTATTATCCTACAACAGCACATTTGCCTGTTTGCACTCTCTGCCACGTTGCACCCTGCCACGGACTGGCTCACCATTGCACATCATTTTGTAAAATTGTTTTGCTTATACACCTTTTACATGCATAATTTAAAGTGTAGTTTATAGTGTTTACACTGTAGTCTGTGGTATTTTAGTTTACAGTGTTTATAGTGTACATACTGTATGTTGACTGTAAATTCTTGTCTATATACTCTGTCTGTACATATTGTGTATTGTCTGTAATTATATTGTGTATATTCTGTTTATTGTGACAGAATTATTTCACCAGGTCATACAGTATTCCTGGTACATGTGAATGTACTTGGTGAATAAAGGTGATTATGGCAACTGAACCTGCGTTATGGTAATCGTATCGAGTGCGTGATAGGTCCTGCCGTTGGGTAAACGTGTGGAGCTGGCTGAACCAGTCCACTGGGACAAACTGAAACAGGAGGTAATGTTACTGAGAGGACTGTGAAAGCTTCAGAGTCAGTGTCAACAGTAAATAATGGAACAAATGATTTAATTCCTTAGAGATAAACAAAGCGGTGACAGCGATGGTGGATATTACATAATAAAACAAACTAGATCAACTATGACTGTTGATTAATTAGGAATGTTTACAGTGACATCATCCTGTAGTTCTGTTCTTAGACAGAACAACAACCCCCTCACTCTCACTCTCACCACCACCCCATCCTCTCGTCCTCTCTCACCTGTTCAACTCCCACTCCATTCCACCCCATCCACTCATCCTCTCTCACCCCTTCAACTCCCCCATCCTCCCATCCTCTCTCTCAACCCTTCAACTCTCCCTCCATTTTACCCGATTCTTCTGTCTTGCCTTTCCATTCGACACACCCACCAATGCTCCTGAACTTCGTCATGGAGAGAAGGGAGGGGGCTAAGAGAAAGTATAGCAGGAGGGTGGGTTTCTTTTGTTTTTCACAGTTCTCAGGGGGGGGGGGGGGGGGGGTGAGAGAAGAGGAGGGAGAGTGGGGTGAGAGAGGGGGGTGTGAGCCATGATTTAAAGGGAGCATGGAATTCCCCCTCTGAGTTAGCGCTCACCTGGCCCCTCCCACATGCCTTTCTAGAGTATAAAGCCTTTCACAGGTATATCCAGCAGCAGGTGTATCTATGAAACTAGAGCGAGAGAGATAAAGGTAGAGAGACAAGGTAAAGAAGGAGATAAACCGTGGAGTATATTGAACAACTCTTGGAGTGAATCACAAACACTGGACTCTAAAACAAACAGTGGATAATTATTGATCTAACACCTTCTCATTGCTGCCTGTCGGTTGCCTCAGAATCAGGTACGTGCGGAAGTGTAGGTGCTCTTTGGGGAGTAACGGGGTGGTTGCTTGGGTCAGAGGTCACATGGACCTTTGGGGAGTAACGGGGTGGTTGCTTGGGTCTGAGGTCACATGGACCTTTGGGGAGTAACGGGGTGGTTGCTTGGGTCTGAGTCACATGGACCTTTGGGGAGAAATGGGGTGGTTGCTTGGGTCTGAGTCACATGGACCTTTGGGGAGTAATGGGGTGGTTGCTTGGGTCTGAGTCACATGGACCTTTGGGGAGAAACGGGGTGGTTGCTTGGGTCTGAGTCACATGGACCTTTGGGGAGTAACGGGGTGGTTGCTTAGGTCTGAGGTCACATGGACCTTTGGGGAGTAACGGGGTGGTTGCTTAGGTCTGAGGTCACATGGACCTTTGGGGAGTAACGGGGTGGTTGCTTGGGTCTGAGTCACATGGACCTTTGGGGAGTAACGGGGTGGTTGCTTAGGTCTGAGGTCACATGGACCTTTGGGGAGTAATGGGGTGGTTGCTTGGGTCTGAGTCACATGGACCTTTGGGGAGAAACGAGGTGGTTGCTTGGGTCTGAGGTCACATGGACCTTTGGGGAGTAACGGGGTGGTTGCTTGGGTCTGAGTCACATGGACCTTTGGGGAGTAACGGGGTGGTTGCTTGGGTCTGAGTCACATGGACCTTTGGGGAGTAACGGGGTGGTTGCTTGGGTCAGAGGTCACATGGACCTTTGGGGAGTAACGGGGTGGTTGCTTGGGTCTGAGTCACATGGACCTTTGGGGAGTAACGGGGTGGTTGCTTGGGTCTGAGTCACATGGACCTTTGGGGAGTAACGGGGTGGTTGCTTGGGTCTGAGGTCACATGGACCTTTGGGGAGTAACGGGGTGGTTGCT